>NW_007727055.1:429180-446746 GCF_000696425.1 Galeopterus variegatus
CGAAGTTATTACGATTTGCAGCAACATGGATGGACCTTGAGAGAATTATATTAAGTGAAACGAGTCAGGCAGAGAAAAAGAAATACCACATGTTCTCACTTATTGGTGGGAGCTAAAAATAAATAAATAAATTCACTCACACACACACAAAATAACCGGGGGGTGGGGGGGGGGAAGAAGATATACAACTACAATCCTTTGAAGTTGTTACAACAAGCAAACGGAAAGGATATTGTTGGGTGGGAGGGGGGAGAGGGAGGAGGGAGGGAGGTTTTGGTGATGGGCCATAATAATCAACCTCATTATATATCGATAAAATAAAAATTTAAAGGAAAAAAAAAGTAATCCATTTAAAAGTTAAAAAAAAATTAATTAAATTAAATTTAAAAAAATATGAATGAAATTCTTCACAAAAATAGAAAAAGCAATCCTAACATTCATATGCAACAACAGAAGACCCCAAATAGCCAAAGCAATCCTGAGAAAAAAAGTAAAGTTTGAGGCATAACACTATGTAACTTCAAATTATATTACAAAGCTATTGCAACCAAAACAACATGGTACTGGCATAAAAACAGACAGTTGGATCAATGCAACAGAAGAGAAAACCTGGGAATCAACCCACATACTTACAGCCAACTGATTTTTAACAAAGGCAGTGAGGACATACATTGGGGAAAAGACCAATCCCAAATCCCTCTTGATAAATAGTGCTGGGAAAATTGGACATCCATACGCAGGAAAATGAAACTGGACCTGTACCTCTCACCATATACCAAAATCAACTCAAAATGGATTAAAGACTTAAATATAAGATCAGAAACTATAAACCTCTTAAGAGAAAGCATAAGGGAAACACTTTGGGAAGCAGGACTGGGCAAAGATTTTATGAATAAGACCTAAAAAGTATAGGCAACAAAGGAAAAATTAAACAAATGGGATTACATCAAACCAAAGAGCTTCTGCACATCAAAAGAAAAAACAGTTAAAAAAGTGAGAAGACAGTCTACCAAGTGGGAGAAAATATTTGCAAAAAATGTATCTGATAAGGGATTAGTATCCAGAATATACAAGGAACTCAAACAAAACTTTAAAGTTAAAAAGCAAGAAACCAATTTTAAAAATGGGTGAAAGAGCTGAATAGGCATTTCTCAAAGGCAGGTATACAAATGGTCAACAGACACGTGAAAAAACACCCAACAAAATTCAGCATCAGGGAAATAAAAATCAAAACCACACTGAGATATCATCTCACTCCAGTTAGACTGGCTATTACTGAAAAGACAGAAAATAAATGCTTGTGAAGATGTAGAGAAAGGGGAACTCCCCTACACTGTTGGTGGGATTGTAAATTAGTGAAGCTGTTATGGAAAACGGTATGGAGGTTTCTCAAACAACTACAGATAGGACTGCTATATGATCCAGTAATCTCACTGCTGGGTATATACCCAAAGGAATGGGAATCATCATGTCAAAGGGATACCTGCACTCCCATGTTTATCATAGCTCTATTTACAGTAGCCAAGAGTTGGAATCAACCTAAATGTCCATTGAGGCTTGAATAGATAAGGAAAATGTGGTTTATATACACAATGGGATACTACCCTGCCATAAAAATGAATGAAATTGTCCCATTCTCAGCAACATGGATGAGCTTGGAGAAAACTATGTTAAGTAAAATAAGCCAGGCACAGAAAGAGAAATACTGCATGTCCTCACTCAAAAGTGGGAGCAAAATAAATAAATAAAGAAAGAAAGGAAGAAAGAAAGAGAGAGAGATAGAGAGAGAAAGAGAGAGAGAAAGAAAGAAAGAAAGAAAGAAAGAAAGAAAGAAAGAAAGAAAGAAAGAAAGAAAGAAAGAAAGAAAGAAAGAAAGGAAGGAAGGAAAAGAAACAACAGTCAGAACAATTTGTTGAACTCTCAAAAGGAGAAAACAAAAGTGAGGCCAAGAGAGGTGTAAAAGGTGGAAGTGAAGGGGTGTTTGCTGAGATACTGGTAAAGTGCCAGAAAAAATGATTACAATGTATAATGTTGAAGATACTAATTATCTTGATTTGAGCACCACATATTGCACACAGATATTGATATTCGACACTGGCTCCACAGATATGTACAATCAATTATGTGTCAATAAATTTGTTTTATAAAGTCAACATTTCAAATATCAATTCTTAAATCAATCATTTCCTTGATGTAAAAATTAGTAAATTCTCCTTTTTTGTGTGTGTGAAGATGAGATCACTCTTTTTTTTATTATTATTCTATTATTTCCCCCCCACTAATCACGTTTATTGGGTCAGTTCAGAAACTATTTAACATTAAGGCATAAATGTCTATAACAGATGTCTATAAATAGTATTTATTGACTGAACTTCAAGTTTGTAGCAGATCTGCAAACCAGGGAAAATAGAGACTGAGAACAGGATATAATATCCAAATTCTATACTTCTTGACAATGATCCCCAGCATCCTGGTCACCGCATTACACTAAAGCGAATGCCCCATTGCGTGGGCATATGGCTTATACGAGCAGACCACCAACTTGCCACGTGGCTTTGCCTCCACTGATTCATACCTTCCTTGTTTGTAAAGTGAGGGCCTGAGCTTGTGATGCTCTCTGATGCCCCCTTCCAACTCTTACATGTTGGGACCTTCATTCTGAGGGTATTTTTAAAAAGTATGTAGAGATTAATGGGAATTTCTGTTCATGGAAATTCAAAATCAAAAACAAATGGAAAGACAAGTGAAATTTCCCAGACTTGACCTGAGAGTTTGGGGTTTACTTATGCTCTATGAGAAATAGTGCCTGAAAGACCTTATAGATGTAATTTTTCCTCATAGAGTCTCAGAATACTGGGACTGTGAAAGACTACAGAAAGCACTGATTTTATTGTGCATGTGTTGTTTTTGAGATGAGGACACTTATGCCTATAGAAGTAGTGATTTGCCCAAAATTATAGAGATATCTGGGACTAGAATACAGTCCTTCTGCCTAATTAGGTTATTGTTGTCTCCACTACACCATAATAAAGTAATTTAAACATAGTTTTAAAAAGTTATTAGGTCTTCCAAAATTTTAAACCAGATATATAATTTACATTATTCTCCTCCTTGTGGTGAGAAGTGGTCAGAACACTCTTGGGATTTCATGACTTGGCTGTTGATTTAGGTTCTTTGTTGCAGTCCATGGAATTCACTCTACTTAACTGAGGCAGAAAGGGTTCCTTCCCATTTGGGAGTTCCCAAAGCATTGCCTAGTGGCACTTGTCAGACACGTGCTGCCCCTGCCTTGCATAGGAGGCTGCAGAATCAGGAAGCTGCCAATCTCTTCAGTAAATGGTGCTGAGAAAACTGGACATGCACATATGGAAGAGTGAAACTAGACCCCTACCTCTCACCATTTACAAAAATTAACTCAAAATGCATTAAAAATTTAAATGCAAAGCCTGAAGCTATGAAACTACTAGAAGAAAACATAGGGGAAACAAACAACTACATGGGGCTGGGCAAGGATCTTTTGAATAAGACTTCAAAAGCACAAGCAATAAAAGCAAAAATAGACAAGTGGGATTACATCAAACTAAAAAGCTTTTGCACATCAAAGAAAACTGCTAACAGAGTGAAAAGACAACCTACAGAATGGGAGAAAATATTTGTAAACTATACATCTGAAAAGAGGTTAATATCAAGAATGCATAAGGAACTTACACAACTCAACAGCAAAAAGTCAAATAACCCAACTGAGAAATGGGCAAAAGATCTCAACAGACACTTTTCAAAAGAAGACATACAAATGACTAACAGGCATACGAAAAAATGCTCAACATCACGAATTATCAGGGAAATGCAAATCAAAACTACAATGAGATACCACCTCATTCCAATTAGAATGACTATTATCAAAAGGACAAAAGAAAACAAGTGTTGGTGAGGATAAAAGAAAAGGGAACATTTGCACACTGTTGGTGGGAGTGTAAATTAGCATAGCCATTATGAAAAACAGTCTAAAGTTCCTAAAAAACTTAAGAAGAGAACTACCATTTGACCCAGCAATCCCACTACTGGGAATATATCCAAAGGAAAAGAAGTCAGTAGGTTGAAGAGATATCTGCACTCCCATGTTTATTGCAGCACAACTTACAAAAGCCAAGATATGAAGTCAACCTAAGTGTCCAACAACAGATAAATGGATTTAAAAATGTGGTATATATACAAAATGAAATACTATTCAGTCATAAAAAAAAAGAGTGAAATCCTGTCATTTGCAGCAAAATGGATGGACTTGGAGGCCATCATGTTAAGCAAAGTAAGGCAGGCACAGAATGACAACTACCACATGATATCACTCATATGTGAAATCTAAGAAAGAAAAAAAAGTTGTTATTATAGAGGCAGAAGAAAGAGCAATGATTACCAGAGACTGAGGAGGAAAAAAACAGGGACAGGCTGGCCCATGGGTACAGAATTACAATTAGGTGGGAGGAATAAGTTCTGGTGTTCTATTGCACAGTAGGGTGACTATGGTTAACTGTAAAGTTATGTATATCACATAATAGCTAGGGGAGGGGCTTTTGAATTTTTTTGCCACAAAGAAATGATAAATGCATGAGGTAATTGATACATTCAATACCCTGACCTGATCATTATGCAACATATATATGTATCAAAAATCAGAATATACCTCATAAGCACATACAATTATAACATGTTAGCTGAAAAAGAAAGAAAGAAAAAAGAAAAGGTAGCTGTCTCTTTTCTGAACAGGAAGCTGCTGATGATCATTATGCAACATATATATGTATCAAAAATCAGAATATACCTCATAAGCACATACAATTATAACATGTTAGTTGAAAAAGAAAGAAAGAAAAAAGAAAAGGTAGCTGTCTCTTTTCTGAACAGGAAGCTGCTGAATTAGACACTGTTTGACAAATCAGGAAGTTGACACCACTGTGACTGCTGGCCCCCAAATCCTAGGCTTCTGTCACAACCTGGGCCCTCCGGAATGGATGCCCTGCACCCTGTCTCTCTCTCCATGAAACTCCACCTGAATGAAAGTCTCAAGTGAGTGCATCTGAGTGACAGTACCTACATCACATGAAGAACCTCGCTTCAAAGGAGTTTGGGAAATTGTGATTTTAGCATGAGAAAGAGGCCCAGTAGAAGGGGGTTAGATTGGCTCAAGAGTGAGCCAATTCCCTAGTACACACCAGTTTTAGTACTTCTTGGATGATGGAATGGTCTTGGGATATACAATCTTTCCAAATCCCAAATAAGACAATAGATGTGAAAGCAGTTTGTTGTGAGCAGACACACTAATGCCAGTTATTTAGTAATACTCTCCATGCCATTTGTACCTTCCCAGTTATTCCTACTTCTGTGCAGCCTATGTGGTGCGCCAGTGGGATGAAATACAACTATCTTACCAGAATATCACCCTTTTATCCAGTCCCAAATATATCTGCCCAAGAAAATAGTACAAAAGGGAGTGGGGAGTACGATATCTTTAGCTTGGACTTATTTCCACGGCTAAGTTTAGAAAAGTGTTTTAATGAGTCTTCTTGTTAGCAGGCTATAGCTTAATGCCATGTGGCTCTACTTGAAGACTCTTCTAGAATTATTCCTGATCTTGAGACTTATTTTAGATTAAAGTAAACTGGCATATTCTGAGTTTTCAGCTGGTTCATTAATTGCCTGGTGAGGAATTAGTTACCTTAGAAAACTTACTGGTGTTCTTTGGCAAAATTGTGGCCTATTAAGAACATTTAAAAAACCACATTCAGAATCCAACCTGCTGCTCTGGGAAAACTGATTCTCCATTTGGACACTCACCTTTTCCCAGTGGTTAAGGGCTATATCGTGCCCCCTATGATAATCTGTCTTGATGACAAGTTGCTGCCCTTTCTTCTCACCTGCCTTCCGCCCCCTCCCCACAATCTTTTCCATGACCCTCCCCCTTGATTATTTTTATTTCCAGAGTTATGTAAAATAAAATGTAAAGTACATTCCGACATATGCTCATTAAGTTCTTTTGGATAACGAGCCATAGCTCTTGTGGGTGAGAAAGAATGATCACTGATTCATTTTGTAGGGAAAACACGACATAAATTAATTTTCAGTATTGGCAGGTATTTGTACTTACACTTCTCTGTGCTTAAAAAACATTTCTTGCCAGTTGAAAAATGAATTCAACATTATGATTTGTAAATATCGCTTATAAGGATTATAAAATTTTCCGTAAGATGTAAGTTACCCCAACTGCGACTGTAGAGTGAGAACCTGAACTCTTCCTGAAGATGGCTGAATCTTGGGCAATCTCTCTGGCCTTCAGGGTCCATATATATAAAATGAGATGAGTTTCATCTCTGATATTCTAACATCGTATGCATCTATAAATGCTTAGCTGCCCAGTTAGAAGTGATGACTCTTGCCTACTTCACTGACCTATCCCTACGTAAGGATATTAGGACATAGGCCTTCAAAGGGCATTACTGAATTCTCTCTTCTCCTCCTTCCACCTCTCTTTTCTCCTCACACAAATAGACTTTAAAATTAAACAAATAGACCCCGAAGAGTTTTCTTTCTCTATGTGATCAGAGCTGGAAATAGACAGGACCATTAAGAGGTAAGAGTGAAATTATCTTTGAACCTTCTTACTTTTCCTTAAAGAAAGTACTAGGACATACCTGAGCTCCATCAATAAGGAAAGTTTTCACTTTCTTCCATAGCCTGGTTGCTTATCACGAGCAGTTACATATTCAAATGAATCTGTCAGGGACAAGAGTCTGGTGCTCGAGTTCCTGCTCGGCCCAATGACATTGATTTGTGAGCATAATGCTCGGCTGCGGGATGTGTGACAGATAAATTTTATCAAAATTAAGGCACAATTAAACATTTCATCTTCCTAATTACTGGCTGTAGATTCAGCCTGATGACCATGTGCTGTAAGAAATCAGCGACCATTACACATTTTAATGGAGCACAGCTGTCTTACAGCTTGGTAATATTTGCACAGTGCCACAGAACTGTAATTTATGATAAAAAAGAAAAAATGTGTATTGGCGCTTTTTTGCCAAAATAGATTAAGGATTCATATACTTTAATGAGATTTGGACCTAGTCTTGGATTATCGTTATAAATGATTTATGTGCATGTTGGTGGACTCCTGGAGTTCAGAGTTGATTTGTGTTTTGGTTTATCAATATGTAATTCAGTATTTAATTTTGAGCCAATATCTATCACGTTCCCCCTTTTCTCTTTTTTTCGGGTCTTACCTATCTTTCACCTCTCAAAAAGGGCAGATGAGAAGGTGAACTAAACAAAAAGGCAATGATGGGAGGGGCTTTGTTGAAGACAACCGTAGCTTCTTTTAAACTCCTTGGGGTGGGTACAAGTTTGGGGAAGGGTGGAAGAGCGCCCCCCATTAGGAGCTGGGGCAGGAGCGCAGGGTCACCTCCCTGCCAGCCCTGGCCATAGGTGCAGCCATGGGAAACCATGCCCCATGGGTTGGAGGACCATGCCTGACTGCAGAATTGGCCTTCACTCTTTTAAGAAGAGACGTGATGACAAACTCTCCTCCTCTGTTGTGCATTTTTAAAACAGGAAGAGGTGGGCAATTCATTTCACCTCTGTTCCTGGGATTTATAAGAGTACTAATGAGGGTGATTATGAGTTATTTATAATTATAAAAGGCAATGTGGCAAAGCTACATCTCCTTATGGCAACCGTCAGGACCTCCAGGCTGTGAATTGAGCACTCCTTGCTATTAACTACTGTTAGTGCATGTTTCTCTTTATAAACGTTATTACTGGAAAAACACTTGAAAGTGCCTATGTTTGTGAGTTAATGGCTTTCAACAGATTGGTCATTAATAGGGTCACCACCAGCCAAAAAGATGTGTGTGGAAATTGTAGGTGAGGTGTATATGTGCCTGGTGCACAGTTATTAATAAAGTGGGAAGTAAATGTAAATTGTTTTATCTTATTAGTAATGATTGTAATTAAATCCATCCAGGCAAGTTGATGTCATAATCTCCAATCATCATCCTTCTATGAAAAAATCCATATCTCTTCAGAAATATTTCTTTTCAGAAAGCACAGTGGATGAGAGAATAAGGCAAGGTACTAACGTCTACACGAATCTGCTCAATTTAGGTGTTAACTTGCATACTGAAAACAGAGAACATATCCTAATGTATTCAGAAGGCCTAAATATATATATATGTAGCTGGGAGACAGGAGCTCATCTTTGCAGCATCCCTACCGTCCCCAGGCTTGCTGTATCCCGCGCTCGTGTGCTGGAATGCTTCGTACTGTACCAGGTTGCGTATGCTTGCACACTAATTCTCAATTGCCGTATGCAGTTTGTGACAACCATCTGCTCCAACCTCCCTTTGAGTTCTTTCTCCCACTCAGCCCAGCTGAAGTAAAAATATGGACAGAAACAACTTCTGCAGGGAAATGAAAAAGTTAACAGGAGAACAAAAGTTAGATTGTGTCTCTGCCTTTCGCACGGATGTGCTCCTGTCACTTAGGCTCCACTTAACAAATATTTCTCAAGTGCAAAGCCTGACACTTAGTAGAAAGCTGTAAAAAATTCCATGTTTCCTCTGACAGTCTTGGCTGTGGAGGAAAGGTAATAATAAAATATGTACATTTAGTTCACATGCTGACGCTAGGGCCCACCAGTGCAGCTTCGGCAGCCTAGCCTTTTGGTATGTAGCACCTTGTCACATACCACAGGGAGAGGGGGACAGGAGGAAGGAAGAGAGAGGCGAGCATATTTGGAACGGCCTGCAAAAAAATCAACAAAACATTTTGGAGTTTGACTTGAAAAGGAGGGTTGATATATATTTCCTAAAAATTATCGAATTAGATAATAGGAGAAAAAGCCTCCATAGCTAGAGAGCTCAGATCTCATTCTTTTTTGCATGAAGCATACGAAGAGAAAATAGGGTGTCTGAGAATTGTTAAGAGACATTATGTTTGGGTATCCGTGTCTGGGAGGGAGATTTAATTTCTAGAAAACATACCACTGACATGAACGGGATTGTATTTACTGATCAAAGGCACCATCAGTTGTATCAGACCTGACCTCATTAATGCTGAAATGTGAAAAAAAGAATGTCTTAAAATTAGTGAGAAGCCACATATCTATGTTCTTATCCCTAAGCTGATCAAACTGTGGTAGTTAGAGTTTTCATACCATAGCCATGTGTCTAATCATAAGAATGAGTAGAAAAATGACCTTGAGACCATGAGGAGAATGGATGGTATGAGAGATTTATGAGCAAAGAAGGAGAGAAGAAATAAGAGGAGATGAGAAAAGAGAAAAGCAAAAAAAAAAAAAAAACCCTCAAAACACAAAAAACCTACCCCCAAAACTGGACATGTATAGAGAAGAATGGGTGAAAAATCTGAAGTAATACTGTCAAACTATTATTCAGAAGATCACTATCATAGTCTCTGTCTTCCTAAATCATTAGTATTTCTTCAGGAAAAGCACAAAATGAGAACATCAAATGAAATTGGCAGAAAAAGAGAAAAGAAACATCCTGCTTATACCTCTGATGAGTTTCAGATGGAATCAAATACAAAGCCTGGTGAATCATTACTAAAATGGGCAAAATACAAGTTCAATGTGTTCTTTTAGAGTCTGAACTGCCAGATTCTGTCTAATTATAATTGATCGATTCTGAAAGCCACAAGTCATGCAAACATTGCCAGTTGCATTTTACCTTTTTCTTTAAACTTGGATGGTCTATCACAATAATTTAAGTATAACTGTATAAGAACAAGATTGTATAGCTGGGATATGTTACCTTATGACTATTGAAGGATTTTAAAAATTCTTTTAGGAAATCCAAAGGTAATAGTTAATGATCAATTATGTAATGCTTAAGAGCATGGGATCTGGAATCAGATAGGCTGGGTTAAAAGTCAGCTAGACTTTTGACTCTGCCATTTATTAGCTTATGAATTTGAGCCTCAGTTTCTTTATTTGCAAAATGACTGAAAATAGCACTTATCTTATTAGGATAAAATGAGAAAGTATATGTAAATCACCTAGCACAGTGCTTCGTGTATAATAGATGCTCAATAAATAATAATTGCTCCTATGAGAAAAAGCTTCATGGGGAGTGGAGTGGGAGATGCTAAGAAATGACAAAGGACAGTTGTTTTGGGTGGTAGGGCACTGAGATCTTTAATGCAGAGGTGAGATGAGAAAATGTGATCATCTTTTGTCATCATATAATGGTAAAGCTTAAATATAAGGATCATACATGCTACTGATTCTTCTGCAGATACTCTGTAGAATCACAGCACGTCACGCTATTTCTGGAACTACAATTGCTTCCTTCCCAAATTGAACTGCTTAATTGTATAAAGGCTAAGCTCTTGCTGCCTTTTGTTGATTAATGCTTGAGGTCAGTTTGAAATGTGTGTGACAAACTGTGTGTACGGTGTGTACATGTTACATATAGGAATAATAGATACATACATTTCTTGATTTTTTAAAAAATGTTGTCAATATACAATGTGGTTGATTATTGTGGCCCATTACCAAAGCCTCCCTTCCTCCTCCTTCTCCCCCCTCTCTCCCAACAATGTCCTTTCTGTTCTCTCGTCGTATCAATTGTAATTGTTATGTCTTCTTCCCTCCCCCCCAAGGTTTTTTTTTTTTGTATTTATTTATTTATTTTTAGTTCCCACAAATAAGTGAGAACATGTGATATTTCTCTTTCTGTGCCTTACTTTTTTCAATTAATATAATTCTCTCTAGGTCCATCCAGGTCATTGCAAACGGCAGTATTTCATTCTTTTTTATAGCAGAGTAGTATTCCATTGTGTAGATATACCACATTTTCTGTATCCACTCATCTGATGATGGACATTTGGGCTGGTTCCAACTCTTAGCTATTGTAAAGAGTGCTGCAATGAACATTGGGGAACAGGTATACCTTCGACTTGATGATGGGAGAAAATATTTGCAAAATATGCATCTGACAAAGGATTAATATCCAGAATGTGCAAAGAACTGAAACAACTTTACAAGAAAAAAACAAGCAACCTAATTAAAAAATGGGCAAAAGAGATAAATAGGCATTTTTCAAAGAAAGATATACAAATGGCCAACAGACATATGAAAAAATGCTCAACATCACTCAGCATTTGGGAAATGAAAATCAAAACCACACTGAGATGCCACCTCACCCCAATTAGGATGGCTAAAATCCAAAAGACTGTGAACGATAAATGCTGGTGAGGTTGTGGAGAAAAAGGAACTCTCATACATTGTTGGTGGGACTGCAAAATGGTGCAGCCTCCATGGAAAATGGTTTGGAGTTTCCTCAGACAATTGCAGATAGATCTACCATATGACCCAGCTATCTCACTGCTTGGAATATACCCAGAGGAATGGAAATCATTTCTTGATATTTTAAAAAAACATTTTGTACTTCCAGTTTTCAAAGGCGGTCTCAATTTTGTTTCTTTTAATCTTTTCCAGAAATTGGAAGACTTGATCATCCTCATTGCTATTTTGAGCTAACTGGATTCAGCTACTTTGTGTTGTATGGCAGAATTTTTAGTTGCCAGATGCCTAAAATACATAGGTTAAAGGCAGGTCAAATTCAATACAAGACTATCATTTTACAGTTTAATGAATATATTTACAAATTCCATAGTAACAAGCACATGCAAAGTGAAAATTTCTTCAGACCCTATGTATCCCTCAGTCACTGATGAGAAGCCAGCACCTGACTGCACTGCTTATGAAAGTTTGAAGTGGAGGAAGAGGAGATGTAGCTTGGGGCTCTCGTTAATGGTTACAGAATCCTCACACCACAGCCAAGGTTGGCAAAGTCAACAAGAAACAGTGGGGCTTAAATAGCTCACTGCTAGTCCTAGCAGGGTTCTTGTCAGTCAAATATATCCACTGCATACCTATTGTGTGCGGAATGCATCTTTTCACTTGCCAATTCAGCACTGAGAGGTTGGTTTAGCTCTTTTTATCTTTATGACCTACAGACTGGTAACAGTCTTTCTAGCAGTGTGTTCATTTTAACAACAATCTATTCCAATAAAACAAGGTGGATGCTCCCTAGATATTGCCACCATATGCCCTGAATTTTCTGAAATCTGATTTCATGTCATTTTATTTTTATTCCAATAAATGCAACTAGTGAAATACATAATGAAATGTGATTTCAATGTTTTGTGTTATTTTGAGACTTCATATAATGAATTAGTGAATCAGAAAAATGGTTTTGCTAGATTATGTTTATGGGTTTCTAGTTTGGAAAATGTGGTTACCGTGTGGACCATGGTGTTCCTTAAATAAAGGGATTTTATTTTTACATCTTGCACAAAAGCCATGATATTTCAGAAAGGTGTGCTAGCTTCTAAGGACACCTTTGGCTCCATTGATGACTTCTCAGATCCTCTATCTCCTCAAGGACCACTGGGGTTACATCCTGATATACTCATGGCTCTTATATATCTTAGGAATCTTTTAAGTTTCAAGCAACAGAGACTCCAGCTCAAACTGACACAGAGGAGATTTATTAGGTAACATATTTGGAAAGGCCAGTCAAGGCTGGCTGTAATTGAGACTTAACTTGGAAACTTATAGGGTGTTATCAAGAATTGGTGTGTTATGTTGGTTTTTCTATCCTTTGTGTTGACTTCATCCTCGGGCTGCACACAGGGCTCCCTGACAGACCTCAGGTGACTTCAGGGTCTCAAAATGGCCCCAGGAGTTCTAGATCTTGCATATTTACACCACACTGGCAAGGAAAAGAAAGAAGGTATCTTTTTGTAGCCTCCATGATAGAGAGAAGCTTTTTATTTCCAGGATTCTTGGCAAACATTTCCTCTGATTTATAGGCTTTGTTTAGGTTTTGCATCCTGTCTTCAACCAATTCTTGCCCAGAGGGATGGGATTCACAAGTGGGGTTAAGCCAATTAAGTCCCACTTTAAAAGTTGGAGTGAGGTCATGCCAGGTGATTAAAAATAGTCCCTCCAAAGCAAAATTTGGGTTTGTTACCAGGAGATGGGAGGGATGCTGGAAAGAATAAAACAGCAAAGGTCTACTACAAATCTCTGTGTTTGTGCATACCATTAAAACACAATTTTCTAGAATAACATAGCCTGCAATGCAAAAGCAATCATATCATATTGATCTGTAGATTTTGAGGGGTCAGCTAGATATACACATTAACTGAAAGTCTCTTTCTCAAAGACCAGGTCATGAGATGACACAAGTCATGAGATGTGATTTTATGCCTCTGTCAAAAGTAACCTAGGGATCTTCGAGTTCACTTATACATACTCAAAATCATAAATGTGAAATCAGAATTCCAAGTGGGCAGAACAAAGAAGTGTAATGATATCAAACTTTCTTTTAAAAAAACATGGGAAATATGAGGATTCCAGAGATCCTTAAGTTATTGGACAGAGAGGTAGATTCTGTAATTATGGATCTAAAGCTACATAAACCTCAATATGGTATCTCTCAAACTTGCTCCATTATAAGTATCCCCTGGGGGAGCTTTTTAAAAATGCAGATGCTAATGTTTTACCCCAAACCTTCTGAATCAGTATATTCATGGGAAGGGGCTAATAATATATATTTTCAAAAACAGTCAAATTGGGGTGACACTGACTTATTCTACATCTCCTACTTGTCTACTGTAAAAGTCTCATGAATCTGTGCAGAACTGGGAGGGTGCCACCCAGAATTGCCTCACTCATTCATTCAACTAATCGTATTCTATTCTAGACACTGTGCTTGTAGGCAATAAATACACAGAGAAGAATAGTTAGATATAGCCTCTGGATTTACAGAATTCATGTTGTTATGGGGAACACAGTTAATAAACAAGAAGTACATGGATACATGATTATGAGTGTGATAGTACCAAGGGGAAGTGTAGGACACTGAGAGAGTGATTAGGAAACCTAGCCTCATCAAGACCTCCTTAGCTACTTTTCCATTAGTCTGTCCAAGTATGTGACACAACCAAACCTCCATTTCTAGGTGACAAACATTAGCATAACTTCAAGATAGACTACACTTCACTGCAGCATGACTGGAGAAGCAAAGTGTCTCATATAGAGTACATTTAAGAAGACCACGGAAAGAAATCTTGGGGTACCACTCCCATCACTGGTGTTTCTCTTTTATAATTCTCCCTAATGTTTACTTCAACTGAGAGCCGAAGCTCTTTCTTGATTTCAAAGACCAAATCCCACACCATGGAAAGAAATCTTGGGGTACCACTCCCATCACTGGTGTTTCTCTTTTATAATTTTCCCTAATGTTTACTTCAACTGAGAGCCGAAGCTCTTTCTTGATTTCAAAGACCAAATCCCAGAACCAAGGGATTGCTGATTTTACTTTCTTCAGCATTTACTATGGCAAATATCAAGATCATATATGTCGTTATGGACATTGGTGTGTGTGTTTGAAACAGGCCTTGCAGACCACTGTAATTTAGTCAAATAGATCATTTTCCTTTGTTGTTTTTCTCATATACATTTTATTTTATTTTATTTATTTATTTTTTTGTCTTTTTCCGTGTCTGGCAATGGATCGCAACCCTCAGTGTTGCCCCCGTACCGGACCGGGGACCGGCAACGGGATTGCAACCCTCGGCGTTGCCCCCGCGCCTCACTCAGCCAGTGAGCGGGAACCGGTCTGTATGTGGGATCCGAACCCTCGGGCGGAGCGCCGCCGCGCTTCCCAAGCGGCGCACTTATCCAGTGTGCCACCAGGCCGGCCCTTTCTCATATACATTTTAAAAGATCAACACAGTAGAGGTTTTGTCACATATTCACAAGAACCGATACTTTTCTATTCTATTCTGTTTCTTCTCTATTATTACTGTTTCGGTGTGATGATTCAATAGAGTGGAACAGTGCTGTTACAATGCTTCTTTTGTAAATGTGAGTTATTGTTAAACAATGTCACAAATTTTCATTTTAAATACCAAAGTTCTGAGTTTTGATGATCCAAATAATAGAGTAGAAATAAATGTTTTGACTTTCTGAATATACTTTCAGCTCCCAAGTTAGTGTAGATAACTGAGACCTTCTGGACAAACGACATGTATTAATGATTCTCAAGCAAGAAAAAGACAACTTGACGTGTAAGAAAGTGTAGAATCCCTGGAACTTTTAAAGCCATGTTGACTTCTTGTTTAATATTTATTGTGCACATGGGACAAATGGATTTGGCACTTTAGCCCAGTATTTTTTTCCTGACACCTGTGTCATTGAATGAAAGTGTGTACTTGTATTTTATTTAATAAAAGAGACATACTTACTGCCTTGTATCTTACTGGACAAATGGACCTTGTTTCCCATACTCAACTGTATCTCTGGACTATCACCACTTTAGGGAAACCATTTGGTTCATCCCTAGCACCAAAGATAGGATAAAAGGGTTCTCAGATGTTTGAGATATGTTAGAAAGACACATATCCATCCCTAGTCCCACTCTTTAAATGAATTTATTTTTTTAATTTTCACAATTTTAACATTTATTTGTACATATTTTGGGGGTAAGGTGTGTTGTTCTAATATATGCATATACTGTACATTGATTCACTTAGAATATACGACATAACTTTGTATCTGTTAATCTACCACTTCTCCTCCTCCTTGTCCCCCCTCCCCACAACCGGCCCTGGTCCTCTGGTAATTAATTGTTGTTCTACTCTCTACTTCTGTGAGAGACCCTTATTTATTTATTTATTTATTTATTTTTTACATTCTGCATATGAGTGATATCATGTGATATGTCTTTCTGTGCCTGGCTTACTTCACTTAACATAATGGTCTCCAGTTCTATTCATGTTGCTGCAAATGATGAAATTTCATTTTTTTTTTAGCTGAATGGTATTCCATTGTGTATATATAGCACAGTTTTTTGATCCACTCATCTGTTGATGGGCATGTACATTGATTCCATCTCTTGGCTGTTGTGAATAGGGCTGCGATGAACGTGAGAGTGCAGGTGTCTCTGATATATTGATCTCATTTCCTTTGGGTCAACATCCAGTTGTGGGCTTGCTGGGTCACAATATAGTTTGATTTTTAGTTCTCTGCGGAACCTCCAGACTGTTTTCCACTGTAGCTGTACTAACACACACTTCCACCCGCAATGTAGGAGAGATCCATTCTCTCTGCATCCTCACCAGCATTTGTTGTTTTCTGTCTTCTTGATAATAGCCATTCTAACTAGAATGAGATGATATCACATTGTGGTTTTAGTTTGCATTTACTTGATGATTAGTGATTGTGAGCATTTTTTCATGTGCCTATTGACCATTTACATGTGTTCTTTTGAGAAATGTTTGTTCAGGTCCTTTGCCCATTTGTTATTTTTTTTTGCTGTTGAGTTCCTTATGTATTCTTGAGACAAATTTCTTCTCACTGAGAAACATGCTTCCTTACAGGGGACTGCATGTGCTCTGTATACTTCGTCTATTCCCCTCTGCTTTTTTTGTTTTTTAAAGCTTTTCTCTGCTTCTTATATCTCCACATTCACAGTTACAGATGATAGTTTAGTTTTTTCTTACTGGTGATGTCGCTCCTAGTCGTAGCTAATAGTAATCTTCACCAATTTTTATTAATCGATTTCTTTTCTTGTTATTTTTTCTGGCATTCACCATGATTTTTATGATTATGATTATGATTATTACATTCTTGGTTAACTTTGACTGTGTACTGGTTGTTAGACTTGAACATTATTTGAAGAATTAGTATGAGGCATAGGACAAGGACCCTTCTGCTAGAGACGGTGTTATGGGTTGAACTGTGTCCACCGGAATTTCCTATGCTGAAATTCTAACCCCTAGTACCTTGGAATGTGAACTTATTTGGAAACAGGGTCATTGCAGAGGTAATCAGTTAAGATGAGGCCATACTGGAATAGTGTGGGCCCTTAATCTGGTATGACTGGTGTTATAAAAAGGGGAAATTTAGACACTCACACAGGGAGAACATCATGAAATACTGGTGTTATGTTGCCATAATTAAGGAACTGCCAGAAGCTAGGAGACAGTCCTGGAACAGATCCTTCTCTCACCTTCAGATGGAGCCTGGCCCTGTAGACACCTTGACTTTGGACTTCTGGCTTCCAGAATTGTGAGACAATAGTTTCTGCTGTTTAAGACACCCAGTTTTTGGTACTTTGTTATGGCAGCCCCAGAAAACTAATACAGAGGTTGTTCGTTTGCTTCCATTTTGGGCAGGAATAAAGAGACTCACGCCTTTGACCGGCAAGTACACCCTGTGCTTTGAAGTTGATCCACTTCTGGTCATTTAGTCTCTTTTGCCCTCCTTCAACAACCTGGTAGACAGAAACAGTTACTGACTCATTAGTAAAAGACAACAGAATTCAAGGGTAGAAGAGCACATTTATGGGAAAGCTCTTCACCTAGATTTGGCACTGTTCTAGTGCTACAGGCACTGCCACAGTGTGTGTTATCTTTCTTTGCAATCTCAGGATATCCACCAGTGTCTCTTTTTTTTTTTTTTTTTTTTGAGACCGGCCACA
>NW_007727055.1:447841-450107 GCF_000696425.1 Galeopterus variegatus
CCTATATAGGATCCAAACCCGCGGCGGGAGCGCTGCTGCACTCCCAGCACCACACTCTCCCGAGTGCGCCATGGGATCGGCCCCCGCCAGTGTCTCTTTACTCTGCACTCAGCCTGAGTTATAATATGCTTTCAGGAGGAGGCTGGGATCCGTTCATAGTTTAGTAAGCCAAACAGCCCAGTTTCCCAAAGATAGGTCATTTGAAAGAAGGGTTCAATGTACATTTTTCAGCCACTTAAATATTTTTAAAGATAGCTCTTTAGGTAGGAGACTAAACCTGAATTTTCAGAAAGGCAGTCAAAGGGCTTTAAAGCAGATTAATAAAGAAAAGAATCCCTTAACTAAAGTTAAAGACTTTATCAATTGAAACTTAACTTTTATTATTTACTAACTTAATTTAATTCTAGACTTTATCCAGAATTGTTTTTCAAGTTTTTCTGACTTTTCCTAGTCATCAGGCTAGTTTCTAGGCTGCTTTTCCTCTGTCATGCATCTTCCATATCAAATCATAAGTGTCTATTTGCATTATTCTCTGCCCCAGAACTTGAACAAAAAGCAGAAGTAACAACAATAACTTGTATCTCTATAATGCATTATAGTATGCAAGGCACTATATATAGCAGAAGCTCTCTTAACCCACCTTCACTTATACATGCTACCAGATAAGACGGCTTTTCATTTATTCCTTGGCACAATAAGGACCAGGGGCTATTAGGCCATTCACCAGCAAATTGCTCACCTTTGTGCCCACAGTGGTGCAACTTCTACAAAGTTGAGTTTGTCCTCAAAAGTGTTTAAGTGAAGAGTACTTGTTATTTAATTGTGTAACTTAAATAAATATTATATAAACTAGTGACATAGGAGGGCAAAAGGAAAGAGAATTGTATCGATGAAACTTAACACCAATATTTCAGAAGGGGGGTCAGAGAGGGAGGGGGTTTGGGGACTGATAGGTCAGGTAAATGGCACATAGAAAAATTACAATTTGTAATAATGAATATGCTAATAATAAAAAATAAAAAAAAGAAAGTACTTCAGAAGGAACAAAAAAAGGCAAATTACACCAAAAATTAATTTCAAATTGGTTGCAGGACAGACATCATAAAAANGAAAATACTTCAGAAGGACCAAAAAAGGCAAATTACACCAAAAATTAATTTCAAATTGGTTGCAGGACAGACATCATAAAAAAAGGAAGCATATCTGGAAGAATTCTACAAAGGATGCTTTCCAAATGTCTTTAAATTATAATTTTACTTTAAAGTCACAAACTAGAAATCATAGGTAATACAATCTGTGTATGATTCATAAGAAAAACAATACTCATCTTCAACCACCCCAAACATCCCATCACCCCCAAAGATGTTCACGCCCTCATCTTCAGAACCTATGACTATGTTACCTTACATGGCAAAAAGGACCTTGCAGGTGTGATTAAGTTGAAGATGTTGAGATGGGGAGAATGTCCTGTGTTATATAGCTGGACCCAATGTAATACCAAGGGTCCATGTAAGGGAAAGAGAGACAGGAGAATCAGCATCCGAGAAGGAGATAGGATGAGGGCAGCAGAGTCCTGAGGAGTGACATAACTGCTGGCTCTGAAGACGGAAGGAGGCTACAAGTCCAGGAACGTGGGCAGCCTCTAGAAACTGGAAAAGGCCTCAGAGGTTCCAGAAGGAATGTGACTCGGCCAACACCTCGATTTTAGCTCAGTGAGACCCCTCTTGGCCTTCTGACTGCTAGAATTGTAAGATAATAATTTCATATTGTTATAAGACACTATGTTTGTGGTAATTTGTTACAGCAGCAATAGGAAACTAATACACGTATGAGTATTTAAAGAAAAAGCTTCTCATAGCCATATATCAACTGTAGAGAACAACTGTACATTTATGTGTTTAAAGTTAAAATATAAGATTGTAATATGTATGTATCCTTTAAAAATGATTTTCCATTTACCCAGGTTTTTGATTAATTGATCAGGCTTCCAACTGCTTCAAACAGAGGGCTACTGCTCTGTGTAATATCGCATTTCATTTGTGGAGTCCATTTCATGGTTACATTTGAAATTCTAGTTTGTCTCTGTCTTTGGCTTTATGACTCAGGTGGAGAAAGTCAATTTACTTCTTTGTTATTCTCATTTATGAAAACTAGGAGCTTGAACTGGATGCTATATAAGGGACTTCTAAATTCTAAAAGTCTAATTTTAGAGTTTTATCAAATCATCTGGCTTATCATTTGTAGCTGAAGCCCTTGGGTTTGTCTG
>NW_007727055.1:450827-459261 GCF_000696425.1 Galeopterus variegatus
TTAATCTCTCTGTGCCTTAGTATTCTCATTTATAAATTATGACATTGGAGTCTAGAATCTTTAAGGCCCCTTTCAGCTCCAAAATTCTATGGTTCCATACTTCTAATTCCAGGAAAATTCAGTTCTAAGGAATGTTGAATTTCTCTTCAAGGTGGGAAAAATGATACTATGGCTATGTACGATATCTCTGCATGTTCCTGTATACTCCCATGAATAGCTTTTCAGGGAGTTAAAAGTTTCTTTTTAAGTCCTATAATTTATCATATAACTCTAAAAACTGAATTTGGATACAAGTTGCTTTGTGTTGGGATGACCCTATCTCAGTCATGGATCCAGCTATTTACTCTGCAAGACACAGCAAGTTCCCACACTGCTAGAAACATTGAGTAGGACACTGGGGAGAGCTCCAGAGTCACACATTGGGAGGAATCTGACTTGAAGGCAGATCAATTGTATCATCACCTGGTAAGTGTTGTGACAGAGGGAAGAACTAAATGCAGAACATATACAGTGGAAGAAGGGACTAACCTCATCTGTAGTTGTGGAAAAGGTCTTTGAGCACTGGTGACCTGTGAGATGCGTCCTGAAGGTTCTGAAGAGGAAGTTCAGGGTCAGGGTAGCATTTTAGGCAGAGAGAATAGCCTGTTCCAAATGCAGTGGTATGAAAGGCATGGCATGGTTTGGAAGAGGTGAAAACGTTATCATATTTAAATAGAGAACAAGTGGGATAAAGGACTGGATAGCACGTGGAAGAAAAAGTGAAGGCATTTTTATGACAAGGTAGAGGCAAGAAGGAATTCACAGAGGTTTCTACAGGATGATATTGTCATGATCAAACATGATTTTTAAGGAGTCAACTCTGACAGGTACTGGGAGGATGCAGACCGGGTGGGTGAGGCTTGGTGGAACAAAAAGAGAGAAGAGACTTCAAGAGACAGTGGGCACTAAACTAAAGCAGTGGTGTTTGGCAGTCATTTCAGGGAAAGGATCTATTGGCTTTTATAATGGTATCCTTCCCAAAGCACCACCCTGCACTCCAGCAGGAGTTGCCAGGGCACTGACTGAGTCTTGGCTCATTCTCCAGAGCAATGAGGAAAATTTTACAATACAGAACTCTCAGTCATATTCACTTGTAGCACACAAGCACACACAAAAAATCACATTTTTAAAACACACTTAAACAGAATTTACAAGGATTCAACGGATGATAAAGTACTAGTTTCCTATCCCCTCTCACAGCTATGAATACATTACGAAATCTAGGACAGTTAAATACTGTATTTAAATTCAGATGTGATATATACATATGTTACTTACTCTTTTTATAAAGATCTGCCCTAGTGAAATTTAATTAGGCTTTGCAAGTTTATATACTGAATGTGTTGAAAGAGTGGTTTAAACTAAGTTGGTTGTTTTACCTGACTAAATTCTCCAACCTTAGCAGCAGAGAGGTGTATCAGAATTAGATTTTACTAAAAGTGATAGAAAATCTAAATAACGATGTCTATAAAAGATGGAAGTTTATCTCCTGGATAAATAAATATGATCTGTAGTACAGAGCTGGAGACTGGGTAGAGCAGCTTCATGAAGACACCATCATTAGGAGCTGAGGCTCTTCTTTTCCTGCCCCTGATTTCTGTCTCATGATCTGAGATAGCAGCTGGAACTCCAAACTTCAATTCCTCATAGGCCAGAGGGAAAGAGGGAAGGATGCAGGTGGTCGCACCTCTTAAGGATGTCTCAGAATCCATACATGACACTTCTGTTTGCATGCAATTATGCAGAATATGTATACATGGTAGCAAGGCAGTCTGAAAAATATAATCATTATTCTAGGTGGCGTTACTCTGGCTAATAATTGGAGGGTTTATGACTAAGGAAGAAGAGCCAAATGTATATTAGAAGATAACTAAACTGGCAGTCTTTTCCAGATGGAGGAACTAGACAAAATATGGTAATAATAGTGAGGTCAAAATTAATTGCTTTAGTAGTCTAAATGACCATTTAATGACCAGTTCCACAGCTAAAAAAAAAAAGAAAAAAAATCTTAGTAGTTTGGGTACAGCCTGCTTAGGAGATACATCAACTGGGAAGGTGAGAATGGAATAGTCTGACCACTTCAAGTTTCTTATGTAACAATGTGTACATATGAGTATATATACATGCATACATATATACATATGCATACATATACATAGACACACATATAGTGCATATATTACAGAAAAAGAGAACGCACATTAAAATGAGAAAGGTTGGTGTAGAATTTATCTTCAAGATGTCTCCTCTATATAAATATATATATATGTATATATATACACACAGAGATGAAAATCTCCTAAATTATTTGTATTCTTTGGAGAAAATAGAGGTAACATATATATTTTTTGGTATTAGGCAGATAGTTTATATTATTCCATAACCTACACGCCTTTGCCAACACTTGCCTACCAATCACCTCGACAGCACCCTTCTCCTTCCAGAGGATGCACGTTGCTCCCCGATGCCATCCCAGGTGTCCAGTGTCACTCCCAGCTCTGCCCACCCTAGGGGCAGCAGCTGCTCAGCACTGTTTCCCCTCACTCCATCCTCTATTTACTCCTGGGGAAAAACCCAAACTTATTTTGGTAAATTGATCTGCAATTCTGGATGAAGAGGTGCTCATATGTAATTGGTTATGCCTCTCTCCCTGGTCACATGAGAGCTTGTGCCTGTCCTCATACCCACCAGAAAGATGGTGGTGACTCAAATCAGGGAATGGAGAGCCTAGTTAAGGGAGATGACTTTGGAATGTCAGGGCCTCATAGTGCTCTTTAAATGGTTTCACATAGGGGTGCCACAGAGGGCACTTACTTGCTCGAGCATAGGCCTGGCACAAGCTTGTGTATGTTAATACAGCCTATGTAGTAGGTATGCAGCTGTTAGAAAGTTATTTATTTATTTATTTTTACTGTAACATAGTTGATTGTACATATCTGTGGGATACGGAATTCAATATCATTACCTGTGTGTAATATGTGATGCTCAAATCTGCATAATTAGTACATTCAACATTATACAATGTAATTGTTTTTTGTGGACCTTTACCAATTCCTCCCTTACCAATCCTCCCTCTCCATCTTTCCCAAGTCTGGTAACCTCAGTTCTGTTCTCCACTTTTTAAAGTTCAGTGCATTATTGTGATCGTTGTATCTTTCTTTTTATTTATTTGATCACTTTTTAGTCCCCACATATTAGTGAGGACATATAGTATTTCTCTTTCTGTGCCTGGCTTATTTCACTTAACATGATTTTCTCTAAGTTCATCCACGTTGCTGCTAATGGCAGATTTCATTCTTTCTTATGGAAGAGAAATATTCCACTGTGTTTATGTACCACATTTTCCTTATCCAGTCATCTGTCAATGGACATTTAGGTTGGTTCCAACTCTTGGCTATTGTTAATAGAGCTGTGATAAACATGGGAGTGCAGGTATCCTTCAACATGATGATTTCCATTCCTTTGGGTATACACCCAGCAGTGGGATTGCTGGATCATATGGCAGTTCTATCTGTAGTTGTTTGAGGAACCTCCATATGGTTTCCCATAATGGTTGCACCAATTTACAGTTCCACCAACAGTGTAGGAGGGTTCCCCTTTCTCCACATCCTCACCAGCATTTGTTATTCTCTGTCTTTTTGATAACAGCCAGTTTAACTGGGGTAAGATGATATCTTAATGTGGTTTTGATTTTCATTTCCCTGATGCTGGGTGATGTCAAGCATTTTTAATGAGTCTGTTGGTCTTTGTATGTCTTCCTTTGAGAAATGCCCATTCAGTTCCTTTGCCCGTTTTTTAATCAGGTGTGGAGTATACTAACATTTATAAAGCAAATGTATTTCACAGGGCCTAGTTTCCAAAGTCCTGTAGTTTCAGGTATTACCTAACCTTTTAAAATAACATATAGAAATGCTAACCTTGCAAAAGACAGAAACTTTCCCCAGGCTAAAGTCTCTGTTGTGGATATAGAATTGGAACACAGCAAAATAGTCCTTGAGAGCAGGTTAACCTACTGATTGATATGTTAAGAAAGTTGCTTTAAAGTTATGTAAAAATACTGAGGAAACTGCTGTAGGAAAACACAATATTTGCTAAGAACAAGCTTTTGTTGGTGGATCGACTTAACCTTTTGCAAATTGCATTATGGAATGTCACTTTGTTATTTCACTGATGTTACCAGCTTCTATTGTTAAACTATACTTAACCATAACTCCACATATGTTCTTTTTCTGTAACTTTCTGGCCTGGAGAATAAATACTGAGACAGAACCCCAGTTCAGTGTTAATTTCCCAAAGGAGGAATGCCTCTCTCTTGAGGGTTCTGGGAAGTTAACCCCTTTGGGGTGTCTCACTACTCAGAAGAGATGGGCTATGAGTACTCCTTTTTGCATCTCTGTCACCCTGTGTGAGGCAAAGCAACAATCAGGTTACTTGTTTTCTTACTGTTAAGTTGAGTTCCTTGTATATTCTGGATATTAATGCTTTATCATATGCACAGTTTACAAACATTTTCTCCCACTCTGTAGGTTGTCATCTCACTCTGTTAATTGTTTCTTTCTCTGTGCAGAAGCTCTTCAGTTTGATGATCTGGTCATACTTATCCCAGAAGAACTGTGTAAAAAACAAAACAATATTATGTTAAACAGAAACTTGGGCATGGGGTAGGGGCAGGGTGGATCTCATTGATGTCAGCATTCACATTCTATATGTAATACCTCTTTATTGAGCTGATTTATAAATAGAGGAGACATCATTCTTGCTCTCATGGAGCTCACAAATATACTTCATCTAATTTTTGTCCTAGAATGCTAACTTGATGACCCCTTTCATTATCAAGAAATACTGAAACCTTTAGTTTGTAGGAGAATAGTAACATTTCTGCATTGTCAATATGAAGTCATATCTTTATGAAAAGGCAAATATGTCAGGAAGCTAAATATCTGAACCAAGTCTGGAAGCTAAAAATCTGAAAAATGGAACAGTCCTAATATAGGGCCAAATCTTCTGGGGGGTTCATTGTCAGTGGATGAGATTGCAGCTCTGGATATAAGAAAGCCACTTATCGACCTAGAGGGGAGCCTGCTGTTGCTTTTTTGAAAAAGAGAAAAGAAGATTAAACAAGAAACACAGAAATGTATCTTGCTTCATGTATTCCTGAAAAGTCCTATATAATTGGGCTCTGTTTAAAAAACCCAAGGGCATCTGTCATCCAGAATATCATAGTAAATCTTATTGTATACTGTTAGGAGAGCAAAAAGCTCCCAAAACATATCTGTCTACATTTTTTAACATTGATTTAGATTTTTATATTCATAATTAAATTTGCCAAAAGTGTGGTCTTCCCATATTGCAATGTGATGAGGGGTTTTTTAAAACTTCAAATTCATGTTAGCAGCAACGAATGAAAAGAGATACAATCACTGAAGCTTCCACTCATTTGGCAGTTATAGGTAGTTTCTTGAAGTAACCATCTTTTTTCTTTCCTCTAAATCAGTCTAATAATGTTTTATAAACTTTTATCACTCCCACCTTCCCCCCTTCACCCAACGCATTGCAATGTCCCTTTACCTGTGGCATTTTGCACTTGTGGAGAGCTGCTGATGGTTGACAACAAAAGGTCTGCTATTCGCACCAATTAAGAGGTGTGAATGTCACCTGTTACAGACCAGCTTTGTTACTGAACATGTTAATTAGCAGCTGTACAGGTGCAGGCTTTTAAGTTCAGGAGGTTAACACTGAAGCACAGCTTTGTTTCGGCTGTTTGTTTAAATATTGAAAAATCATGGGTGAAAGGGCTGGTTTATGCTGAAGAATGAACAGATGTCATTGTTGCACTTTCTCAGATGGAAAATCTTTAGACTGGCTTAAAGCAATAAAACTGACCTTCCAAGAAGTGATTCTCTGTGGTCAATATATCAAAGAGCAGGTGTTTGTGGCTCTCTTTCCCTACCTGGAGAAGAAGGAACTTTCCTTATGTCACAGGACTGTGGAACTCTACTGGAAAGTCCTTGGAGGGCACTATGATTGAAGTATGCAGTGTTAATTAAAAGAAAATCCTCTATAGGGATTTTTTATAAGCCCAAAGTTTCTATATTAATCTCCTTCTGAAAGCTTCACTTGTTCCTTTATTTAGTGTTATAGATATGCCCTCCAGGTTTTCCTTTAAAAAGTTTTGATGAATGAAATGCCTGGATGAGAGAACCTGTCTCAGAATCATATACCTTCAAATTGATAAAAACCTCAAGAGATCACCCTGACTGGCCTCTAATTAGGGAAGGGAATGGAAACCCATTTTACAGAGGGCACAACAGAGGCCCAAGACATGCAGGACATGCTCCAGCCCATTAAACCAAAATTAACCTCAATTTGCAAAGTGAGCTAGATTTGGGGAAAAGCTTAACCTTCAGTATTCTCTAGCAGAATGAGTAATTACAGTGAGGAGCTGGTAATTTTTAGCTGTCCTCAAGCCTGCTGAAATNTGAAGAATGAACAGATGTCATTGTTGCACTTTCTCAGATGGAAAATCTTTAGACTGGCTTAGAGCAATAAAACTGACCTTCCAAGAAGTGATTCTCTATGGTCAATATATCAAAGCGCAGGTGTTTGTGGCTCTCTTTCCCTACCTGGAGAAGAAGGAACTTTCCTTATGTCACAGGACTGTGGAACTCTACTGGAAAGTCCTTGGAGGGCACTATGATTGAAGTATGCAGTGTTAATTAAAAGAAAATCCTCTATAGGGATTTTTTGTAAGCCCGAAGTTTCTATATTAATCTCCTTCTGAAAGCTTTACGTGTTCCTTTATTTAGTGTTATAGATATGCCCTCCAGGTTTTTCTTTAAAAAGTTTTGATGAATGAAATGCCTGGATGAGAGAACCTGTCTCAGAATCATATACCTTCAAATGGATAAAAACCTCAAGAGATCACCCTGACTGGCCTCTAATTAGGGAAGGGAATGGAAACCCATTTTACAGAGGGCACAACAGAGGCCCAAGACACGCAGGACATGCTCTAGCCCATTAAACCAAAATTAACCTCAATTTGCAAAGTGAGCTAGATTTGGGGAAAAGCTTAACCTTCAGTATTCTCTAGCAGAATGAGTAATTACAGTGAGGAGCTGGTAATTTTTAGCTGTCCTCAAGCCTGCTGAAATATCTTTGCTCTTGCCATGCATCTGTAAAGGCAACTGTTGTTTTCAGTCATTCAAGGGGGAAGTGTGCAGTGAGTGCCTCTTCTATTTTTGTGGTAGACTCCACAACAAATGAAGTCCCTCTGTGAAGACTGAGGGTGGCTCCTTGGAACATAAACTGCAAGGTTTTGAGAATTGCTGTGTAATAGTAAAACTAGTTGAAGGATCTGAGATCAGTGACCTACAATCACCTTGCTCCTTGCCCATGATGCGCCTTCCTATAATCTGCCTTACAGCAAGGGGTAAAGTGGAGGTACTACAGTAGAATGACTAAGAGTATGGGCTGCTCTCTAAATATAGAAGATAAATCTAACCCTTTACCCATGAGTAAGTGAACTAATGCACTCCAAATTTTTAACATGTGCTTGGCACATTGTAAATGCCCAGGAACTGGTAAACATTATTATTAGCAGCTTACTAGCCTCTGGGGACATTTGAATCTTACATTTAATAACCAGAAAAGCAACTAACATTTACATTGGACTTCAGCCTTTTCTTTTAAATGGGCTGAAGACTCTTTTTCTCTCCTTTATTTTGCATTTAAAATTCATCTTTAGGTTGTCACTGTTGTTTNTTCACATCCTTAGTTAGTTCAATTCCTAGGTATTTTATTTTTTTGGTGGCTATTGTGAATCTTACATTTAATAACCAGAAAAGCAACTAACATTTACATTGGACTTCAGCCTTTTCTTTTAAATGGGCTGAGGACTCTTTTTCTCTCCTTTATTTTGCATTTAAAATTCATCTTTAGGTTGTCACTGTTGTTTTGCAAAGACATGAAATGTTCAGTATAGAAAACTGTAAAAATACCCCAACATATATGCAAACATGTCTTTCAATGAAAAACCTATAATCTTACTTCTCAGGAATAATTATTATTAACTTCAAGGACGATATACACACATAAACATTTTAAAAATTAAAATGGGAGTTGATTATGCAAGCTGGCTTGGAAACCGCATTCTGCATTCATTATAAATTTAGAACTTTTGTTTAAAAATACTGTTTACTTCCATCATAATTTTTTGTTAGCTGAATAGTATTTCTTGGTGTGGCTTTTCCATAATTTAACAAATTCCTTAATTTTGCATATATTGATTGTTTCTAATTGCTCATCATTATTAAAAATACTGTGATCAGTATCTTTGTAGCTAAGTTTCTGTAGGTAAAATTTTAGAAGTAGAATTTTGGGGAGAATGGGTAATATA
>NW_007727055.1:459296-459561 GCF_000696425.1 Galeopterus variegatus
TTCCTAAAGGTAGCCTGAAAGTTCATTGCCATATAGGCCTTCCAACATAAGCAGCCCAAACTTGGCAGCTTGATATTACACTTGTTGCAAGGATTTATCCTCCATTTATCTGCTGATCTTGGGTTTCTTGGGGAAAATTTTGGTATATAGCTTATTTGTTTTATATCAAATCAGACATTCTTTACCTTACTGGCATTCTCTTTACTACCATGTAGAGTGAGTGTTTTCCTGTCCTAGGATTACATAAATATTCTAAATTATTTTT
>NW_007727055.1:459827-482836 GCF_000696425.1 Galeopterus variegatus
CTACCATGTAGAGTGAGTGTTTTCCTGTCCTAGGATTACATAAATATTCTAAATTATTTTTAAAAATATTTATAAAGTAATTTTATGGCTTATTTTTGTATTTGCATTTAATTTATCTGATATTTATCTAGTATGTGATATAAAAAAGAAGTTTACTTTTATTATTGTTTTCACTATGACTTGTTATAGGTTTCTAGGAACTCATTAAGACTAAAAAGCCTGAAGGATCCAAGCAGTGAGTTCAGACTTACAGAATTTTTAGAATCGTGAGGGGCAGATAGAATAGATATTTATTTGGGAAATGGGAGAGTAAGTTATTACTTGTGGTAACCATCAGCTATGTATACTTGTTAAGGCCCTTCTAGTGTGCCATAGGCTTATATTTTTTGTCTGTGAATGTAGCACAGAGGAACTGCAGTAAATCCCACTGCAGTCACTGTGTGGTCAATCTGACAATGGATGGAAGACCTACCACTGCTCCCCTTCTTTTCCTGTGTGGCAGAATCTGCTAACTGTTCCACAAAGTGCATTCTTCTCTTCTTCTAAATAAAAAAACCTCTTGATTTGTAGCAGGGCCCATGAATATCTATTTACAGTCTACACTTCCCAACTCTTCTTTGTGACCAATTACAGCCATATGACTAAGATTGGCCTAATGGGGTGTGAGTGAAGGCACTGTGTGCAATTTCTCAATCATATACTTAAAAGAGGCTTTTTTCTTGACTCGTTCTTCCTTTTCTTTTATGCTGGAACATGCATGTGCAGGAGATTCAGCTTTGACCATGCAGGCAAAGTCAACACTATAGAGCTGAAGTTCTCCAAGTATTGCCTCCAAACCATCATCATCAACATCACATCAGAACTTGTTAGAAATGCAAATTCTTGGGTCTCACCCCAGACCTACAGAATGAGAAACTCTGGGGTGGTCTCAGAAAGCCCTTCAAGTTACTGGGGTTTTTTATTTTTATTTTAATTTTTTAACCTTTGGTGGCTGACCAGAATGGGGATCCAAACTCTGAGTGATTCTGATGCTATATATCAAAGACCAGTAAACTACAGGCCATGGGCCAAAATCACTGGTGGCTCAATTTTGTACAGCCCATGAGCTAAGAACAGATTCCACATTTTTAAAGAGTTGCAACAACTACAGAAATGACAAAAGCAAAGAAGAATACTATCGAGACTGTGTATGGCTTATGAAGACTGAAATATTTAGTTTATGGTCCTTTACAAGAAAACGTTTGCCAATGTCTGCATTAAAGTTTGAGAACTCCTGCCACAGGGACTAGAAGATCAATGAGAAAGAAGAAATTTGGGTTTCTGAATAACTTTGCGGAGCAGACCTGCTCTGTCAATTTGGCTGATGACCCCTGGACTACTAAGCAAGAGAGAAATAAACTCTATCCCAGGTAAGACTCCATGTGTGGGGTCTCTTTGTTATAGCAGCTAAACCCATATCCTAACCGGGCAGAAGGTAAGAAGGTGCTGTCATGTGATACTTTGATCTCCCTTCAACACCTCACTGTCAGCCAGTGGTCTGCGCTTTAGTCTGTGCTGTCAGTCTCAACCTCACATCTCTCCTGGTAGCTTTCTTTAAAGATACAGATGTTGGAGTCATCTTATAGTCTTCCACATATTTTGAGTCCCAGAGGCTTCAGAAGAATTTACTGGAACTCAAGGTAAAGTTCAATTTACCTGCCTGACTGCACTTAAATGTTTTCCACCAAAATCATTCCTTAAATACATTTGTTCAGTAATCCAGAGGCTTCAGAAGAATTTACTGGAACTCAAGGTAAAGTTCAATTTAACTGCCTGACTGCACTTAAATGTTTTCCACCAAAATCATTCCTTAAATACATTTGTTCAGTAATCTTGCACTTACATATCCTTATTTTAAAATACTGAATCAGAATGTTTGGTGTACCATCAGTGAGCAGACCATCAGGACCCCCTTATTCTGGCTGATGCAAACAAATTCATTCTTCTCTGGAAAGGTACATTGAGTGACACCAGTTCTTAACAGGTAGGATTTGATGGTGATGTCTGCAGCTGTGGGCTGCAGGATTTCTTTTTAAGAAGGTAGTTATGATTTAGTCCAAAAGCACAGGACTATTGCAATTAGGGAGGTGATTAAAAAGTTTAAATGACCTTGTAAGGCGTGGGGTCTGTATTCCCGGCTATCTGTCCTCCCAAAGCCTTTGTTAATCATCCTGTAAATCATCAGGAGATGGTGCAATGCAGACTCAGCCTCATGAAGCACATCAGGAGGAAGGAAGAGAAAGGGGGAATATGAACGTTGTCAGCTGGCAAATACGGTTCTTTTCTAGGTCTCCTTGGACGTGGGTACCAAACAGCAAGCAAGGTGGTAAAAAGCCCGGTTTCCAGCGGGAGCAATGTGTCCCAGGCAGGGCACATAAGCAAAGCGCAGACTTGGCTGGGTGGGTGGGCCGCGGGAGGAAGGGGGCTGGGCTGCAGGGAGATGCAGTGGCTTCGCCGCGCACCATAAGCTCAGTTGTGACCACAGGCTCGCTCGTGTCATTTTGTGTGCAGTAATGAAGCCTGACGAGAGGGCTCCTGCTTGCAGATAGCCGGCTGTTGTCCTAAAAATGCAAACCATCGCCTCGGGCCATGGAATCGGGAACAGGCAGAGGACAGAGGCTCCGGCTGGGCGCCCCACAGTTCGCCTCCTTTCAGCACTCGAGACTTGGATGAAGAAAGCTGGTCTTTACCCTTGTATGTAAGGACACAGAAGAAAGAGACTATTTTAAGGTGTCCCAGAGGCCGACGGTTTTAATCCTGACTTTCCCTGAGTACATATTAAAAATGGGAGTGGGTGGGGATGCTTCTCACCCGTCCTCAAGCCCCCTGTGCTTTCTCATGCAAAATAAGCCTTTTGAACTTGAAAGCCGCATGTTTGCCCACTCCCCCCGTGCCCTCCGTCCCCCACCCCTCCATTCTCTTAGTTCTGTCTGTAGAGAAGGCAGGTCACTCGCATACACCCTTGGCCAGGCTTTTTGTAACAATGGCTCGTTCATATTCGATGGGCCGGGAGAGCACAGGGGTGCACAGCCCCGGCCACGTGACAGGTCCCTGGCCCGCGCGGTGGCGCTGCTCCGGGAGGCTGCCCCGTCATCCCACGACCCGGAGAAAGCGGGCCCCGTAGCTGCGCTGGGCCTGCGGTGGCCTTGCAAGAGGAGTTGTCCCTTTCTGCAGTGTGTGTTTGTTTTCGCTGTGAAACGTAGCCTTCATGCTTCCCTAGCAGCCCGCTGGTCTTCAGGCTGCAGGGACGTCCTGGATTCTCGAGGCGAGGCACTTTTTGAGTTATAACCTTGTCCTCTGTTCACTCTGAGGGTCTTTCTTACCATCTGCCCACATTTCAGAAACCCTCCTCCTCTCTCACTGTCATCTCCTTGGAGCAAACCCTGAAGCAGGGGAAAAATGCACTTTTCCTTGTGTTTTTAGGCATCTATTATTTCTCTGTGATTCTTGACAGACAACAAAGAATTTTTTTTAAAACTGCGGATTTTCTGCTGTCAAGGAAACAAGCTGTTCTTCCCATTTAAGGCTCCCTTGGTAAGCCTGGAGAAACCTTTATTAAGGATTGATGAACATGTTCAGTGTCTCACAGAACTCACCTGGAGTCGTTTCTGGAGCCACAACACCCCATGGGGAGAGTTTGGTGAATCCATGGTTGCCAATCCCCACTCCAGTGAATGCCCCTGGTTTTCTGGAAGCCCTGGTGGCAAAGGCTGACCCCAGCAGGGCTTCCACACTGAGGACGCCCTTGCACATCTCTGGAATGAGAACAAAACAATGGCCTTTGTAGGGGCGAAAGGGTGTAATACCTTTTTCTCACCCATTTCAAGGTCCACTGCCAACACCCCAACAGCCAAAGACAAACTAACAGGAAAAAAGTGTATCATTTGATTTATTTAATCAAAGTTTTACGTGACACAGGAGCCTTCAGAAACGAAGACCAAAATACCCAGGAAAAACTGTATTTTTATAGTTAAGTTTGATGAAGAACAAAGAGCCATGTAGAAATGTGGTTGGACAAAAAGGGTCTGATCTCTGGTAATAACCTCAAGAGGACTTAGCAAGGCCTGTTTGCTCAGATTCTTCTCAGCCTATCTGTGTAGCATTCTCCCCACCCCTTTTCCTGGGTATGGGGCAGTACCCCAGTGGAATGAGGATCTGATGACCTGCTTTCAGGGGAGGTAGGTCAGAGAGTGACCTCCTAGGTTTTATGGCTTGCTCTCGGTCGAGAGGACTTCTAGTTTCTATGATCTGCCTTGAAATAGGGGGAAGAAGAAAGGAGGGCAGGAGGTCCTGCCAATCTCTTTCAGTTCAAAGTGTTCAGCATGCCAAAGCACCATATGTTGGGGTACATGTTCTAAGCCCCAACACCTCATACCTCATTTAACCTCTCCAAGTTTCAGATTTCTTATCTGTAGAACAGTTCTGTTATACTTACAGCATCCCCTGGAGATTAAATGACATAAGAATCTAACTCACTGAGCCTAGCACTGAGTGAGGTCTTACTGGGTGGTGACAATCATTGGAAGACTCCGTATGGATAGAATTTTGACAGCTAGAGATGGGGCAGGTGTTGACATTTCTGATAAGGGAAGAATCTACTATTTATGCTTCATATTCTAAAATTACACTGTGTGATACAAGTCCTTTCGCAAAGAAGGTAATTACTGAGATAGTTTACAATTTAACTAACATTTTACAAAGCACCAGTTTGTATAGATATTATCTCTTATTAATAGGGGAGAAAATAGCCCTGAGAGATGAAAGAACTTGCTCTTGGTCACACTTTTAGTAGCCAGACTAGATTCCTTTTTCTGATTCCTGTGAGACTTCTTTCCTTGAGACCATTCTGTCCCTTACATTTGTCTAGCACTTACAGTCTACTAAGCACTGCTCCAAACACTTTATTAATGTCATTTAATTTTTTATTGCATGTCCTTGAAGTGGGTACTATCATTACCATACAAATGAGGGAACTGAGGCACAGAGAAGGTAGGTAACTTGCCCAAGTTGTCACAACAGTAAGGGACAGAGCTGGTCCCACTTCAGGTTGAATGGCTCTGGATTCCATTGCTGCACTCTTCCCTTGAAATTGATATGTCTCTTGGTGTGAGACTCTTCCATGCCTCCTGGCATGTGCTCTGCATCCTACGGTTTCCCTTCTATGATTTCTTCTGCTTTGTTCCAAACTGAGTAGGAAGCAGCCTGAGGTGCATAGGTGGTCAATAGGGGCTCGCAACACCAGGAAGCTCGCCTTGGCAAGGAGAGGGCAACTCGCTGCTCTGTCTGCCACAGGACAAAGAAGATGAGCCCTAAGTTGGCTTGATATCTTTACTATCAGAAATAGAAATAGGTAGCAAGTTTGAAACAGAAAACAATTTTGCCAAAACACACTCCAAGAATAGGAAGTACTGTCATAGGGCACACCCAATTGTAGGACTTTTCATTATAAATAAGTAATAGTGTATTTGTGACTTCAGGTGACCTTTGGACTTTCAAAAGATGTAGAGACATGAAATCAATCTTTCTTGAAAGATTGCATTAGCAGTAATCTTTATATTGAAGCCATTTGTAAGATAAGGCTAGGTTTTAAGTAGTGTTAGAGTCATGTTGACCTAGTTGATTAAAAATGAGAACATTCACAATATAGTTTGGCTTTTCTTCTCTCCCATCAAGAGCCTTGTTGTACGACAGCCTGAGCTAAACATGCTGTGTCAATCTCATCTTTTACATTTCCCGGGTGTTTTCTTCTTAGATCATGCAACAACCCTGTCATTATTTAAAATATTTTTGCCTGTAAATTGCAGAATACTTGATCTGATTTTAATAGGATCCATGTGTGAAATACTTTATTTTTTTTTTAATCTATCATTTTGATTCTTTCTGCTCTTTAGTACAGCACAGCTTGGTAGCACTAGGTACGTCTTGTTGAAAGTATGTCCATAAATATGTCCCTTGCAGCATGGAACAGCTTGTTAAATTGGCAGTCCTCAGCATTTTGCCTAGAAAAGTTTGCCTCACTTGTGATAGTCCAAATGTAGGGCAGAACACAGCGTAACTTTTTATCTAATTTTACCAATTGACATATTCTTCAAATTTTTAACTACCTCGTGCCTTTTTCTTACAGTGCCACCACTCGATTTTAAAGTGGCTAAATGTTCTCACAATTGCCAAGTGTGGATAGAGAAATTACCTTCTCTCACTGAATTTGAATCTGGGGAAAAATACTGTAACTTAAAACAGGATGCTAAAGCCACTGTGGGAAAAGTGTTGTGACAGGACTGAAACCACCGATTTCTGTTCCTGAGTGGGGATTGGTGCTATTATCCGTCATAGCAAGGGTGGGGCTCGCCAATTTCAGTCATTCAAGTTTTATTGATATACTTTATTGATATGCTATGCTTAATGATATGCATTCTTGGTATTTATATACGTTGATATTTTACTGATGTATTGATATACTCTGATTTTCATCTCTCTCTGGTTAGGATCCTATTGGAACTAGGGATGACAAATATAGAAGGACTCCTGGACAAAATTTAATGTCTAGGAGAGGCGGTCAGGTTCTTTCCCTCCTATGTCTATAGCACGTGGGCAGGCAGTGCCACCTTGGTCTCCAGGCCACAGAACACCAGAAAAACCTCCCTTGTCAGCTTGTCCCCATACTGTTCAAAATTTGCCAAGCTTTATCCTAGGGGAAAACAACACAACACAGCAAGATGAAACAAAACATATATCTGAATATGGCATCTGTGAAGGGACTCGGGCTTGGGGCACAGCACAGCACAAAGACTATGTGTTCTGAGTCCCTGTCTTGGTGGCCACGCCCTCCAGATGGCCCTAAGTGCTTTTGAGTAAGTGGCCTCAGGAGAATGCGTTTTCCATGCTTAGTTCCTGTCTGTGGATTTTACCACCCAGTGGGGGATTTGCCAGTCTCTGAAGAATCTATTAGAAAATACTATTTTAGGAGCGATTCTTGAAGGAAACCTTCTTAGAAATGTTGAAATGCAAAGTGGACTTTTTAGAAATGACACCCAAACTTTCTATCCCCTTCTTGACATACTTTTCTAGCTGCAGGTGGGTAAGGACCACTGCATTTGGATTATTTTAGTTTTACTCGAATTAAGTGTGTGGGACATATTACAGCCTCTTATTTTTAAGAGAGGGGGAAGTGTGTGTCCCACACCTATGTTTCAAGATTGAGACAAAATCTGAGGCTTCTGTCACAGTACCTCTCAAAAGTGGGGGTTTGAGTCCCACTTACCACAGAATTATCTTGGGTGGTGGTAGCAAGTGCATATTTCTGGGACATACTTTTAACTCACTGAATCAGAGTGGCTAAGGTAGAAACTAGGTGATTCTTATACACAAGAAAAATTTGAGATTGCATTGAATGTGCTGTGTTCATTTATTCATTTTTGTGGAATGAATAAAAACAATCCAAGGGAATAAAATGAAATCATTAAATCAAATAAAGTACATTCTGTTTTTTATTAAATGTCCTTCAGGCTTTATGTTGGTTTAACCATGTTTAAACTGTGACCAAAGACATTCTAAATTGCGGAACTGTGGTTGATAATTAAAAGAGAAATTCTCTTGGCTGGCATCTTAAAGAATATTTTCTTATACTCTTACAGGGGTCTGTAAAGCATATTTAAAATAGCCATCCTGGGTCATTTTACTTTTTTTTTATTAGAAAAATTTAATTATTGCCAAAATCTATTTGCTGGAATTGTGTAAAAATGTTTACAGATGCATTAGGAAGAAAATAGCAGAATGTGGAACTAATTGTGTTGATTCAAGATAATTATGAAACACAAATGACCATTACTTACAACAAGTCCCCTGACAGTTAGGTTTTGACTCTAGGGATCAGGTTCAAATGAAGAAAAAAACCCCAGAGCAGTGTTATATTTGTGTGGTAATAATCAAACTAGAAAATGTGCCCTATCCCCATGTTAATGAAGTTCTTTGGTGACATTTCAGTATTCAAATAATATATGCTTTGTTTTTAACTAAGTAAAAAACTAAGTAATGTTTTTTTTCCCTAACCTCAAAAATCTGTACTGTTTTCATTTTTTTTAAATGTTGAGTTTATATCCCTTTGGCTCCTGGAAATAAAAGGTGAAGGAGTATTCCAATTGCCCTTTACAGTGGAAAGTGACATATTCATTTCTTTTCTGTGAATTGTTTTCATTTCTTTTCCATCCTAGATTGTCAGTGAGATTACACATCAGGATCAGAAGTAGAAGCCCTGAAGAGACTTGAGGATGCTGTAAGATGCTGGGGCATAACAGACTCGAGCAACCCTAAGGTAATTCGGATCATCATTGGGGTATTCACAGGCTGTTCCCGACCTACGTGGGCCTCTTGGTCTATTGTGGTTTGGTCATGCTCCCTTTAGACTAAAATGTGGAATTGAAAACAGAAAACTCCAGAAGCTTCTAGGGGGAATCACCACCAACAAGAAATGCTAGAGATCCGAACATTAATCAGTCTTCTGTTAAACAGCCACATCTAGGAGAGTATCTTTTACCTTTTTAGGAAAATAGTCAGGCTTCAATTTCACATTACTAACTGAAAGAGAAGCTGTAAATTGACAAATAACCCCCCAGACCAGTGCTGTCTAATAGGAACACAAGGTGAGCCGCAGATATTTTAAATATCCTACTAGCTACTTCAAAAAAGAAAAAAGGAACAGGTGAAAATAACTTAATAACATTTTATTTAACCCAATATTTCCAAAATATCATTTGAACATGTAATCAATATAGGAATTATTAATGAGATGTTTAACATTCTATCGTATTGCATCTTCACATCTCGAATTAAATTAGCCACATTTCAAGTGCTCAGTAGCCACATGTGGCTAGTGGCTGCCATATTGGACAGGTAGCCCTGAACCATGTTGGGGCTCTTCTGAATGAAGGATAAGTTTTTTCAAAGGCAATTAACTATTGTCGATTCTGTTGTGATCATGGGGCTTGAAGCTGCCAGTGCATGTGGGTGAACGGCTAAAAGTAGGAGTAAGAGTGGGGAAGTCTCCTCTCCATTGACATATGTGAAGGCTGCCATCGTGTTTGCCCAGGCTGCAGAGACTGAGCTTTTCCAGAGTGGTTGTTACTTGCCCAGTTGCTGCATTTACCAGGTTGGGCTGTCAGACACTGAAGTTTGCAGCGTTCCAGTCTCTGCTGCACTTTTGGACTGTTGAATGGCACCTTAAACTGTCATTGCAGGGTGTTTATCCCTCTTTGCTTGTGGCCATCTCACTTCAGCTTGCCACTTAGCAGCTTCTTATGCCTCATCAATCAAAGATGCTGAGCCAGTGAGCTAGTCCCATTCCCAGCTCTCACTGTTGATTGGTAAGTGGAAAGATGTCTCAAGGTGCCAGATGCAAAATGACAAATCCAAGCCTCTCAGGCAGAGTGAAGGTGGAGCAACACAACGAGGTGTTCAGTTTTTTACCTCAATCTGGAGTGTGCCACACAAATAATGACTTATTACCCTAGGGACTTGTCAGCTTTCTTAGACAGTTTTATTTTATTTCTGAATTGTACTTTTTAGTTTATGGCACCATATCACTGGCTTGTGAGGCTTCTCACTTGACCAACTGGCTGGCTCACTTATATGTCACCTGTCCATCTATCTCTCTATCTCTCTATCTATACATCTGTCTACCTGTGTATTTATCTCTATCTCTATCATCATCTATTACTCATCCATCCATCCACCTGTCTTTCTACCTATCCCCTCTTTCATCCACATTTCTCAATTTCTGGCTGCCATTCCATTTTCCTCCTGCCACAAACAGCTGTTTCAATGTTTAATGATATCCTTCTGTTCTCATATGTTCTTGTAAAACATTTGTTCATGTATTTTAACTTAGCTCATTCTGTTTTCTTTTTATCACTCTGACCTATTGTTTCTAGGACCTATCCATGTAGCTGTGTGAACATTGAACCTTTTGTTTCTAATTACTGTAGAATACTTTATAGTCAGCATCTACAGTGTTTTACCTCTATCCACAAGTGATGGGCACCATGATTGCCTCCCACCTCCCAATAGCACAAACAACGCTGTGATAAGCAGCATGGAGCATGCCTCCCAGTGTATGAGAATATTTTTGAGAATTATTTCCAGAAACGGGATTGCTGTGTCATAGGAAATGTTCAGTTTAACTAAGTACTACCAGGTTGTTTCCAGAACGCCTGCACTGATGAAAACAGTCTATGTTTTTATCAGCAGGCACATGAAGATTTCTATATCCCCATATGCTCAAAAACAAGGGTATTATCTGGCTCTCCAATTTTAATCAAGCTAATGAGTTTCTTGAACTTTTTTATGCTGTTGTGTCAAAGTACATGATAAAACCATACAATTGGAAAACAAAACTAGGTGAAAAAGTACTGTTTTCTATTTCTTTTTAAAACATTTGACTATGTACTGGTTGCTACAGTAATAGAAGCAATAAAGTCAGTACTGTCCTGTCATATTTTAGAAGGACAACAGGCCAGACAGTAAAATATACTGATACAAGAAAATACATTCAAAGTACATGATAAAACCATACAATTGGAAAACAAAACTAGGTGAAAAAGTACTGTTTTCTATTTCTTTTTAAAATATTTGACTATGTACTGGTTGCTACAGTAATAGAAGCAATAAAGTCAGTACGGTCATATTTTAGAAGGACAACAGGCCAGACAGTAAAATATACTGATACAAGAAAATACATTCAGCATGTGTGGTGGCCACTGGCCACTTCTGCATCTCAGTCTGGAAGGTAGAGGAATACATCTTTTGCTTAACAGTCCCCAAAAGTTTGACTTTGGTCTTGACTCGACTTGGGGACATGGAGGACCTCCAAATGTCAGTCAATTCTAAGGGAGCCCTCAAACCAATAAAATTTCTAAAATCAACTTGTGCTTTCTTCCATTCTTTGGAAATCTGCTCCAATAGATCCTAATAGCATCACTCAGGAAAGATTGTTCAGGAAGACATTAGTAGCCTGAATCAAAGGGAAAGAGCAGGATGCTGAAACCCAATGAGCTAGGAAAACTGACTTAAGTCATAAGCTGTCTCTCAGATGCCAGAAGAGTGGTCAACACTAAATAACAGTGTGCAATGGAGCACTGTGAACCGGAGCAAGGTCTAGGTCAGAGCTGATATTCAAGAGGGTCTAATCTGGTGGCTGAGACACAGTAGCAATCCCCTAGTGATGTGTTTTCCAGAAGTCATGTGGTTGGCAGTCTTTTGGTAAATCTTTTGTTTTGAAGGAAGACCTACTCATTGACTAAAGTCATGAATAATAGAGTCCAGGACTATCGAAGAAGGACTAACAAGAGCTAGGCAGGTTTAAGGGGCCAGCCAATTGGACTAGGGCTCAGAGCATCTGGACACTGGGATTGAGGTCAGGCCTGGTTATTAATCTGAGCAAATGTGGATGGTCTTAGAGAAGATATGAGACTGAAAGGCCGCCCTAGATATCAGATTTACGAACACAAAGAATTGACCAAACTAGACATTACTGGCTAGTGGAGCTAAATCTAGTAATATAGATTGTCTTTTGGCCAGAACAGCTCAGAGCCTGGATTTGGCTGAATTTGGGGATCCAAATTCTCATTGTCTGGAGGTGAAGGGCTGTAGAAGACAGAGACTGAGTGAGACCCCATGTTCTGGATCCAATGTAAAAATTGGTTCCAACTCCCCACAGTCTGGATTCCCAGTTTGGCTCTGGAAATCATTGGAAATAGATTTTAAAGTTTTAAGATTTCCTAAAAGTCAGTCATTCACTTCTGCCCCTTTTAATACTTTAAAGCTTCTCTTTCTCTCATCAAGGATTCTTAGATAGAATTAGCATATGTGGGCATTTCTTAGAGTCAGTAGAAACTTAAAAGAGTCTCAAAAGGAAGAGGTGGGCCTAAAACGAGGTAAATAGGCACCACCATAGTAAGAGGAGAGTGGGGTAGCTGTGAATCCTATACATTGTCCTCACCAAATACACTTTGGTAATGGCCTTTTGAATCTTGAGGAATGAGCTGGACAGAGATTGAGTGACTCCACATTGCAGTTTGGCAAGGCTTCAGCATATGTAACGTCCGTGAACATGCAGGCTGTTTTGTGGACTCTACCTGGAATGAACCAAGGGAATCCTTGTATCGTTTTAAATAATAGCACCATTATGTCCATGCACCTAACAAACTTTCAGTAAACATTTGTTGTATGAATGAATGAGTAAGTGAATAGTAAAAGATAGGAATGTTGATTTACATGCCGTGTATGGCAAAGGAGTGTGGCTGCTATTCTGTAATATGAGTAATAGTGACTATGAGCAGGTAAGAAAACAAAGTCCAAAGACAATAAACTAAAGAATATGTACAATCAGAAAAAACAAAATTACAAATGACACAATTTGTACACATATTCTTTTAGATAATTATTCGTTTTTAGGTTCATCGTAAAATAATCTCAGAAATCATCTTACGCAGTTGATAAACACTGATCTTTGGGGTTTTGAGAGAGTGCTTACTCATCGAACAAAGGTGAAGAGAGGTCATTTCACAGATTGTTACCAATATTGGGATTCATCTCCACACACACACTCCTCTGACAGACAACTGATTCATGGAGGTGGCTGCAAACAGTTCTGTAAAACCTTGGAAATGTCTGTAGGAAATTCTCGCCCTTCCCTCCCGGCTTTGAGTCACTCAGTCTGGAAGCTGTAACGAGGCCTGTGGTCCTCAGGGCCTGAGCGCTGATCCTGACCTTCAAATCAGGTGCCAGCTGACGCCCACCTGAGGATGCTGGGGGAAAGTTTACTGTCAAAGGTGGATGGGGTTAAAGATAATGTGAATCTAGACATCCACAGGGATAACAGATCACGTAGCAAGTGATAATTACATAAGCCATTACCACCGTGTAAACAGGAAGAAAGAGCCAAAGCATGGGCCAGAGGTGGGAGACATTTGCCAACCTGATTAAAAATAAAGGACTGAAAATACTAGAATGTGCCAAATGTGTGAACATTAGAGGAAGCTACTCAAGTGAGCACTGCTGAAAGCTTCACTTGGAGAGGCTGGCAGACTCTGGGGTGGGGGATCTGGTGGGCTGAGGGTTTGGCTAGTTGTGCCAGGGCTGGAAGCCCCTCACCCCGCCTTTCCCCCTTTTGTTTGGGGGCAAACCTAGAAGTGTAGCACCTCCATCCTGGCAAAAATAGAGTCAGGAGAGGGTTTCTCCAGGGACTTTCCTTCATTGTCTGATTACTGAGCAAGCAGTTTCTCCAAGTTTCATGAAAGAAGGCAAAAAGTAGAGGCTACACCACACACAAACCTAGAAGTGTAGCACCTCCATCCTGGCAAAAATAGAGTCAGGAGAGGGTTTCTCCAGGGGCTTTCCTTCATTGTCTGATTACTGAGCAAGCAGTTTCTCCAAGTTTCATGAAAGAAGGCAAAAAGTAGAGGCTACACCACACACAGCCCAGACAGCAAAGAGCAAAATGATCTATCTCTTCTCTCCTTTGCTTCCAGGATCGCAGCACTGACCTGCAGCCACACTCAGGGCTGGGAGGTATATTCTTCCTCCGCCTCGTTTCCTCACACCCTGAGGAATTAAGGGATAAAGTACACTTCCTGCTTTTAAGGGTTGGCCAATATTTTAGTTAGTGCAGATCCCTCAGACGCATGTTACATGTGGAAATGAAAGAGCATTTGAGTGTGGCATGTCCATGTCTTCTAGCAGTTGCGTCCTTTTCATAGGTAGTAGTCAAGGTTTTGAGGAGAAGGGGATGATTTTTATAAACAACCAACACAAAAGGCATTTCAGGTAAAGAAACTCACAGAGCATTTTGGGCTACAGACATTATAAACTGCTGATTGGGATGAAATATTTATATTTCAGCTCAAAGTAGATGGTCAAATGCCCCTACTGGTCAAACTGGCCAGCAAGTCAGTTGGTTTACAAGAATTCTGTTTTAATTTTTCTTTTTCTGGGGCAGCAAAGTAACCACCACCATCTCCTCTAGCCACTGCTCCACATTGCCTTATCTCATTGTTATTTAAATTTAGTGAATAATGATAAAGCAATAGGCATCAAGGCACCTCAGTTCATTTAACCTGGCCAGAGCTCCCTGTTTCTAAATGCAATAACATTTTCAAAAGTGTAGCCTCTGACTGAGATTTTAATAGAAGGATGTTTATTTTCTTGCTTTTGTCATTCTGCAAAAGTATTTAGCAATTTTTTGCTTCTAAGATAGTTTTCCAACTATAAAATAAATAATATCTGGTTTTAAACATTTTTGTTCCAAAATAAAATGAGAAGCAAAAGGCAATACCCATTAATTTATAATTAAAGTGGTTGGGCAAAGGGAAGCACATGCTAGCAGATTGGTCCTCAGTGACTGATACGCTTGCTGCCACAGAGCCACCTCCAGAGCATGATTTATTATTTTTCCTAATGTTTCTCATTCTCGTTTCAGCCGCGAAGGTCACCCACAAAAGAGAATCTGGAAAAGACATGACACAGTTTGTCTTTGGGTGGTTGCCTTTTTCTTCTTCCTTCCACTTAAGTTTCAGTATTTACAGCTTACCAGTCTTAAATTTGACACTCAGCAGACATAAACTGTATTTCTTGAGAGGATTAAAGGATTATTCACTTGCTAGCTTAATCAGATTAATCAGAGATTTTGAACAAGATATCTAATGCCATTCACAGGATGAGGTGTGTGATCATTGCCTGCTAGTTGAATTCAGTTTGAGCACACACATACACAAACACATATGTGTACCCATATGCACACACAAACACACACAATATATGTGCACACATGCACATTGATTTTTACACATTGTGATATTACTATTCATGATAATAATTATAATCATGTCATCATGATCGATTAGCTTCTAATGCCTACCTTACCTAATGACAGAGAGAAAGAAAAGGCTATGTGCCTATATGTTGCCTAATGCTATTTAGATTTGAACTACTTTGTTTAGTATAGGTTATTTGAATTTATTTGTAAGACAGCCTTTTTGCTGGCACACCAGTCTTTAAAAGAATCTCTGGAACTTTTAAAGGAGAAATAATTATTTCCATTTTTTACATACATATGATGTAACCTTTGAAATCTGAATATTACTAATTTAAATTGTAGTGCAAAAAATAAAAATATCCTGAAAAATAGATTTGTTTGTTATTTCAATTATTGCTTTTCCATTCCTATTAGGAGCTTAAGTCCCAGTCTACGCTTATTTTAATAAGCTCCTTTTTTTTTTCCCCTGCAGAAACAGGAGGTAGCAAAGACCCTTTGTACTGCAGACATATTAAACCAGGATTGGGACCAACTGTCCCATTGTATGAACTCTTATTTTAAAGCAGCTGCGATAAGCAGATTTTGTTGGATTTACTTTTATTTGGGTCTTATACTATTTGGGGATAAACACTGTAATATTGAAAATATTCTCGAAGATAGAAAAAGCAAAATTAAAGTGCGAGCCTTATTTGTCCGCTCTATTAATCAGAATCATTTGATCCATGAACTCCTGAGACCCCCTGGAGCAGAATTTAGATATATCTCCAAATTGGCCTCGTGGTTCAGAATGCAGTGAGTTTTGGTGCTCTTGCTTTCCAGCTAGAATCTCATTTATTTTCAGCAGTTACACATTTATTATAAAATTTTCATTAGTCTGTTTGTAATACTCATTAATGTTTGTCTGGTGATGATGCTGTCTTTAATATATAAAACCAATACCTGATATTTCAGCTTGTATGGTGTTTTATATTTTTCAAAGTCCTTTCACAGATTTGATTCTTCCAGCAACCCAATGAAATTAAGAGACATTGGACTATGTATTTTACAAATGAGGAAACAGAGGCAGAGTGCTTTACCCAAGCTTCTGGGTCAACATCCAAGTCTTTTAACTTTGAGTCTAAAATAGTGCCACTCCTTTTCCTGTTGTACTTTCAGGTGTTTTCCCAGTAATAGTCATGGATTTGCATAGATCCAGCTACACCCACCTCGCATGAGAAATTGTGTGTGTGTAAGTGTGCATGTGTGTCTTATGTGCTACAGCTTAGTAAGTTTATAGGTATGGTTTGCAGCAGTGAAATAAAATAAACAATAGCTACAATCTAGCAAACACTGAAAACCAAAAACAGCAAAATAAAAGTAAACAATGAATTCTGGTTAGTGTCCTGGGCTTTTGAGCTTCAGTATGATTTTATGGCTACACTAGAGCCAAAAGTTAGTAAAGGATGAAATCGTGAGCTGCTATTTCACAGCCTTCGGCACACACTGAATGCTAGCTAACTTTTATAGCACTTAAAATTTGCCAGGCATTTAAAACTATATTATCTCATCGAAACCTGAGCCATCCTATAAGGATTTCTTATTGCCACCCCCATTTTTTAGATGGAGAAAATGAACCACAGAGAATTTAAGTATCACACACAAGGTCACCCAGTTACCAAGTTGGGGTTGGGGAGTGGAACACAGGGTCTTTCTCTTTCACTCCACCTGCTTCCCCATCAGGTATGTGTTTAACACTGGCTGCTTTACAAAATATGGTTTCTACATTGAAACCTAATAATCTTAATGAATACGTTGTGTGTGCATTTGCAGCATTCTCTTTTAACAGAAATGGTGACATTTGTTCTGGTTTAATTTCATTTTTAGCATGCTTTAAGGGCTTAGTACATGCCAGATATATGTGCGATGTTTTCCCATTTGTCGAAATTAATCCTCACTTGGGAGATTGGTATTGTTCTGCTCACTAGCGGATAAAGAATATGAGGCTGGGAGAAAGTAAGGGACCTATCCAAGCACAAGGTCAAGTAAAAAGGCTGGATTCAACCCCAGCCTGATTCCATGCCCTCTGGCCTTTCTCTGCCTCCTGATACCTTGGTCATAGCCAGGAGCTACTACACTGAGCTTCTGATCCTGGCCTCACTAGAACTGACAAACCAGAACCGGAAAGAAAGATGTTCATCATTTCAGATTTGCAGAATTACTTTCTCTCCACGTGGGGGCCAAGAAGCCTTCATGTATCCTAGCACATGTTATTAACACTAAGTAATCAAACCCAGTTTCCTTTTCCTCTCTCTGATCCTTAGTAATCTTTTTCACTTAATAAAGTCACGTTTTTATTTTTAATCAAATGCACCCTATTATATCTGATTATCTTCCATCTTTTTTGAGAGAATGAATTCTGTTTGGTGATTTGGTCTTCAATGTGCATCCCTATAAATGGTTTTTGCTCTAACAGAGCAGAGCAATGTGATGTTACAAAGGTCAGATCTTCTGTTTAACTAGGTAGAGCTAATCCCAAACTGATTCCTGTCTGTGCTGGGTCGAAAAATGATATACAGTGGGGAAAATGCTGATATTTTAAAAATCTGTGTGCTTAAGCAGAATCCATTATAGGCTAATGTTCAGAGACCAGGAGATATTTCAGATAGGCCTGATTGTTTTTTTCTTGTTGTGTCTTTAAATATCACTTTCAAAATATCTCAAGTACAATGAGCACACAAGCCTATCAAATATGGGCATTTCCTGCTCATGCCCACTCTTTCACACAGTGTTATGAACACACAAAGTAAGGGAAAAAAGAAAAAGGAAAAAAAGTGAGTTTAAGAGTAGGTGTTTACTGTAAACCTCTCAGAAAATACATTTCTGTTGGATGAAAAACACACTAAATTTCTTCCTCTAAAAATATTTGGTAGTGACTTTCATTTTGTTGAAAGCAGTTGTTTTATTTCACAGCATATGTAAACAAAGCAGTAGCATCATGGAAGTTGATGAGTTAGATGAGGTCTGTTTTTTAAAAAGTAGAGTGAGTCTGCTCAAAACATTATTGGCTTCTATTAAAATATCTGCTGGAAGTAGCTCCAATATGGAAAGAAAACATGTGGAATAATTTTTGGACTTGTGTTTAGGAAGTGACTTGATTACTTCTTGAGAAGACAAAAATATGCAAGGAACTTGTTCCTGTGTGTGTGTGTGTATGTTTCCAGTGGGATTTCTCATCTTTTTTTTTTACAACTACTTTGTTGTGGCTTGTCCTACACTCCCAACAAAGGCTGATATTTCTGGAAGATTTAGGCTTTGAGAAATGGTATGTAAGAGGTTGTGGCTTGGGCATTTCATGGCTAGAGAAATCCCATGCCATTTTAACCTAGACCATAAGGGATTGTGTGACTGCCTTAACAGGCTCCGGGATCACTCAGATTTAGTGTGATTTAGTGAGCAAAGATATTGGATTTAGGTAGGAGCAACCATTGGGTTAAGTGGGCAGATATTCTAAATGAATGGCCCAAATAGGCGAGACTTCAAGGTTATGGGTCACTGAAAACCTTCCTTTGGTTTCTATATACAGCTGCTCACTGGTGGGGGCTTTTCTCACACAGCCAGGGTGTGTGTGTGTGCGTGTGCGTGTGCGTGTGTGTGTGTGTGCACGAGAGAGAGAGAGAGAGAGAGAGAGAGAGAGGAGAGAGAGAGGAGACTTCTAGGCCTAGGTGTATTGTTAATAGAGCCATGAAGGCAGAGGAGGTGGGCTTCTTAGTGAGTTTTCTTGAATCAGCTGGAGTTCTGGAAATGTCCTGTTTCTTGATCTGGGTGGAGTATTTATATGCAAAAAACAAAATGTGGATTTAAAATGTGTGCTTTACTATATCTAAATTATACCTAAAAGTAAATTGAGACTCACTTTCTTTACTACTAATGTGTGTTTATTTTTGCATGCCTTGCGGTTTCACTTCTTTGGGTTCCTTTAGACCCCTTTATGAACACCTAATAGGAAGAGGCAGTGGTGGTTTGAGATAAAGCATGCATTTTCACTGGCAGTCCCTGATTTGCTTAGTCGTGTTGTTTATTTTTGCATGCCTTGCGGTTTCACTTCTTTGGGTTCCTTTAGACCCCTTTATGAACGCCTAATAGGAAGAGGCAGTGGTGGTTTGAGATAAAGCATGCATTTTCACTGGCAGTCCCTGATTTGCTTAGTCGTGCTCTGAGCTGTGCCTGCTCAGCTCTCCAGTCTACCCTGGCCCTCCCCATTATGTCTCCTTCCCACCAGAGAGTTTACTAAAAGGAATTTGTCAGAGTTCCACCGTACTAGGGGTTTTCCATTCTTGCTCACAGTCACCATCATCTAAATCCCTCCCTGGACCCTTATGCTTCAACACACAGGTGGTCCCTCTCCTGGGATTATTTTAGAAAAACAACATAGAATTTTAAAATATGTAAAACAAACTGAAAATCCTTAAATGGAAAAGAATGAGGCCAGTACAACGAAAGCCATAATCCCAATAACAAAAAATAGGATCATGTCCCTTTATTTCCAAGCAGTGACTCCCTCCTGAACTTTAAAAAAATCAGTGCATTAATGATGCATTTGCAAACAAACTTGTTTTTACCTAGTGCTGACAGTCAGGCAAGTGGGGGGTAGAGAAAAGAGAGGAGGCAAGGCCAGGGGACTGCCTGGCTGTACAGTGTTGGTTTCTCAGCCCCGGCTGATGGAATTATTGTTTATTTTTTTAATTTTCAGAGGTAGGCCGATGACAGCTGAAGAAGACTGTATTTGCTGAGGAGCAGCATGATGGTGGAGAGGAGCAGGGCTCCTGAGGGAGACCTAATGGTTCCTCTCCTTCCTGCACGGAGATAAAGACTTATAATAAGCGTGTATGTTCACCATCTGGCTCTGCGCATGTGGTCCTTATGGAGCGGCGAGCAGCACAATCTGTAAATGATCAGGAGCCACGGCGCTCTCTCCAGAGAATCCACGATGCAATCAAGGTGACAGATGGCATGGCCACTGCTGTGGCCTCATGGAGAAGATCAAAATCACCTTCAATAAACTCTGACTGAAATGGGCATGAGCACCTCAAAAAAGTCAGTTTGTCAGTCAAACGGCGACAGCAAGCTGCATTGGGGAAACGCGGCGGCCAGCTTTCTGCTTTCAATTGTTTCCGTCTGACTGGGCCTGAACTATGATCTTTCTCAAATTGTCCTTTCTGTTTAGCTGAAGCAGGCCAGCAAATTGCCAGATTCATTGCTTTATTGAAGAAAATTGAAAACACGATGTCCTCAATTTCAGGGACGCACAGCCGGCAGGTGCTGGGACACCCAAGCGCAGAAAGCAGACCCTGTCTTCAGCCAAAGTTTGCCCAACTTGATGCAGATTTTTGGATATGAAAATAAAATGCAAACATGTGCTGGGTCTGCAAAGATCAGCTGGCCATGGTTATGTAAAGGGTATTAGGTGTCCAATAAGTGTTTGTAAATAAATAAGTGTTTAGAAAGGGAAGGAAGGAAATGAACTCTCAGTGTTGTTAATACTGTGTATTTTGACAGCAGGCTGCTCCCTTGGTAATAGAAACTATTTGTTTCCATTTCTATGCATATTTACTATATATGGGTTTCTGAGGACTCGAAGCCTTGGGCATAAGGTTAACAAAATACAGATATATGATTTTGTCCTAAGTAAATTATATAGAAGTTGCAGGAGTCAGCAAGTTTAGACAAATTTCCATTTTTGCCCTTTCCCCCCACCCCAAACTGAAAAATTTTCAAAAGCTTCCAAGTGCTCATATATCTAGAGGAAAATGAGCAAAAGCTACCTGCAGTGAGAGAATATACTACTGTCTTTGGAAAGGTGAGGGCTCTGATTTCAGGTCAAGGATGATGGATCTTAATGAAGGAAGCCTCTCCCTTCCTTCCCCTCCTCCTCCCTTGGCAGAGCTCCACTGTTGTTCTTCCTCCCGAGCTCCAGGAAACGTGGATGGAAAGCAGGAGTCGACTCCCCCAACCTCGTGTTTCCCCAAGTACCCAAGATCCGCCACTGACACCCGTGTTTTATATTATAAGCTTGCAAGGGGACCTAAAGATTCCAACTTCCCATTGATTTTCTAGTTTGAAACTGTAATCTTCCGGTTTTGCCTACTTGCTTCATTTAAAATACAAATCCTTCTCCTGTCCGGTCCCCATTCTCCATGTTGTAAATCACTTGTTTGACAGTTGAGAACTATTTTATTGTTGGGTCCTGGAGTCTCATAAAGTCTTCACTCTCTCATAAGTGCAATCTGAATGCTAATGTTCTGGTCCAGAGATTTACAAATTTAATTAAAGGGGGCTTCGTCCCTAATATGTTTATACAATATGAAAGAAACCATGAAAAAGGGCTCAGATTTTGAGTGATAGAAATGGCTAGCACTTTGTACAGGGACTGTCTTTTCACAGGGTGTGTAAGTTAGCAGGCTTATTCCACATCGTAGTGAAGTGTGGCCTCCTAGGAGCAGAAGACGAAATGTATTCAGGAGGAAATACACACTGAGTGCTGAACACCTGCTATGTGCAAGCTCTGCAAAGTTGAGGAATAAGTGTTCATGAAGGAAAAGTAGGTACAAAGCCATTTTATGGACACTGAGCTCTGCCTGCCTCTCCTCCCCCCAGTCTGGCTCTGGTGAGCAGCACTGCATCTCTATCTATCACTACCCAGCTCTTGTGTGACACCAGGGTCCAGTGTGGCTGGTGGGGGCATGCTGCCTGTCACATGGGAGATGCTGTGTGCATTGTCCATCTTGGCCTTCAGCTCTCTGCAATGACAGGATCTATAATAGACATGTTCATCAATGCTGCCACCAGGAGGGGTGGTAGGATGAGTGTCACATGGGAGATGCTGTGTGCATTGTCCATCTTGGCCTTCAGCTCTCTGCAATGACAGGCTCTATAATAGACATGTTCATCAATGCTGCCACCAGGAGGGGTGGTAGGATGAATAGTTTCTGTCTTTTGGCAACAGTTCCTGCCCTCAGTCTCCACTGGCTGCTAGGAGTAATGCTTTCACTTCTGGAAGGCAAATGGGTCTCACCCTTCCCTTAAGGGAAGAGATTGTATGGGGCGATGTATAGGGTCCAGATGCTTAAGGTAGCTTACACCATAGCATGAATGTTTGCAGACATACATCTATCATGAAATTTGGCAATCAGAGCTTGGCCTAAATTCAGATAACTATGCTCTAGCCCTCCGTGGCATGAAATGTTGCCTGATCATATGCAAGGTACACAACCATACATCATTACTGTCCTTTATGTCCTCTTGTTCCTAAACAACACATTGCTTAGAGAAAAGTTTCTTGTTAAGCTAAATTATGTCTGTCAGCAGAACTTTTCCTTTATAACAATGCTGCTTATTGCATAAAAAGCATCTGCTCTATATGTATCTATCTATCTCTGATTCATTCTATCTATCATCTCTGTATCTATCTTTGTATCTGTCTTTCGTCCATCTATCTATAGGGTGGGTTGGGGGGAGTGGCAGGTAAGAGGATGTGAGGATGTGTGTATCTTCAGGTTCCACCAGCTTCTAGAATTCACAAAGAAGCAGCCCCAAGAAGATGGCTGGCAGTCACAATAAAACAGTAGCTCTAAGATGAACTACGTAGTTTTTAATTATGGAGTTTTTTTTTTTTGAAAGATAGATGCAATGCAGAAAGAAGGGGTTATACAGACATTTAAACACACACAGGCACACAAAGATGTGTGATCTTACTGGAAACTCGTATCTCCAAAGCACGTCACAGGTCTAGAATGCCCTTCCCAAGCCCTCTACCCACTGGGCTTTTTTGGCTTCCCCTCAAGAGGACTGTGCTGTCTTATGTCAAATGTGAGAGAGAATGGCTCATCATACACTTTTATTCACTCCTGGTAAAACACTTGAAACATAGCTCTATCGATTTTGGAACCAAGAATGGAGAACCTTTCTGGGGGGGGGGGTCACTGTATGAGCACACATTAGGCTCTAAATGGGGTATTTGGAGTCCACTGCATTTCTGGTCAGATTCCAGCTTGAAAACCCTCACTGCCTGCATCTTGTGTCTGCAGACATCTGAGCAGAAACCTGATGGCCAGTGAGGATGTCACCCAGCACATCCAATGCTCCCCAAGCTGCTGGTGTGTTTCGGTTCAGCTCTCATGATTTTTTT
>NW_007727055.1:483542-485305 GCF_000696425.1 Galeopterus variegatus
GTTGTAGGGCATAGTTCTTTTCTAGGGGTTCTTACAGTCATCAACGAGCTGCTTTCCTTTCTTCCTCATGTTGACACTAAAAAAATTCTTAAGGTAGCTGTTTGTAGGGCTTCTCCACAAGTGTGGGAAGACTCTAAAACAGCCTTGTCTGAGAGACATACAATGCAAGCTGCAAATGCAAGCCACAAGCTCAATGTTTCATTTTCTAAGAGCCATATTTTTAAAAGCAAGAAGAAACAGATGAAATTAATTTTAATAATATATTTATTATAACCCAATGAATAAATACAAATGGTGTGTACATGCAATGGAATATTACTCAGCCTTAAAAAGGAATGTAATTTTTATGTGTGCTACAACATGAATGAACCTTGAAAACATGTTGAATAAAATAAGCCAGACACGAAAGCACAAATACTATATGATTCCCTTTGTATAAAGGTACCTAGAATAGTCAAATTCATAGGGTCAGAAAGTTGAATGGTTGTTGCCAGGGACTGGGGGGAAGGGGAAGTGAGGAGTTAGTGCTTACTGGGTATGGAGTTTTAGTTTGGGAAGACAAAAAAGTTCCAATGATAGATTGTGGCAATAGTTACCCAACAGTGTGAATGTACTTAATGCCACTGAGCTGTACACTCAAATATAATTAAAGTGGTGTATTTTATATTATGTATACTTTAACACACACACAGGACCAGATCATATCATTCCTTTGCTCGGAACCCCCCAGTGGCTTCCCACCATGCTATGAACAACATCTGAAAGGCCTTTCCATGATCTTTGCATCTCAAGGATCAGGCACCTGACTTCTCCAGCTACCCTTTCTGCCAGTCTCCCTTTCCCACTCTGTTCCAAATGAATCTTCCAATGAGTCAAGCTTGCCCCTGCCTTAGGGCTTTATCCTAAATGTACTCTCTGCTTTAAATGGTCTTCCCCCAGGTATTTGTGTGACTGCTCAGTGATAAAGGGGAAGCTCTGTCTCCTCAGAGAGGCCCCAGATTGCCCATGTGCAGCACGCCTGCCACACCGACCCATCCTGCTACTCTCTGTGTCCTCACCCTGCTTTATTTTTCTCCATAATATTTATTACTCTCTGGAATTTTAATAAAAATACGTTTGTTTTCTGTATCCGCACTACAATGTAAGCTCCATGAGGACAGCTAATGTGTTCTTATTTGTCACCCAACATCTAGAATAGAATCCAGCATAAGATCGAGGTTCAATAGATATTTAATAACCAGGACAAAGATATGCACTTCAGCATCTTCTCAAAGAAGGTTTCTCAGTTCTTAATTCCTACTGAGGAATAACAAAAAATAATATAAAAACTTTGTGGCCATGCACTTTGTGGTTAAGAGCATGGCTTATAATTCGTGTTCAAGTTTTGCCTTTGCTACTTATAAGCTGCATGACCTTCTATAACTTACTCAACCTGCTTAAACTTCAGATTCTTTATATGTGAATTAGGCAAAATTCTAGTACCTATCAACCTCCTCTGATTGGTGAGGATTATCTGAAAGAATGCATATAAGACTTAGCACCATACTTGGCACATAGGAAAGTCTAAATAACTAATACTAGCTATTAATTTTTTTTAGTTGTTACATGTATATTTATGCTCACATCAAATATTGAATGCATTATATATATGAGACTATGTCAAAAAGGTCGTGGAAAAATTCATGTATCTTTTTGCAGGGGGCACAAAACAAGTCTTAATACATTTAAAAAGACTAAGATCATAGAAAATATGTTCTCTGACC
>NW_007727055.1:486718-489171 GCF_000696425.1 Galeopterus variegatus
AATTGCACTAATAAATTCATAGCTCATAGTATAGATTATTTGTATAATACAAATTTTTGTTTTTACTTTTTTTGTTTTGAAAACAATAATGAAGCAATTTTACAAATATATGTAAGGAAAGGCAAAAATAAAGCATCTTGCAGACATTATTATTCCTATTTTAATTGTTCAACTTCTTTTAGATTATTAGATTGCAAAACACATATCCAATATACATGTACAATGAGTCTTACTATAAAAGGAATAAGCTATTTTTCTGGATTCAGAGAATTTTTATAAGGTAGAATATTGAAGGTGAATGAAACAACAAATTTTGGCATTGAATAAAACCACCTAAAGAATCAAAAGTCTAAATTCATATATGGATATTTCTCCCATTCCCAGTTTACAACATTAAAAATATAGTTTTCTTCCTTCTTCTGCTCTTTGTCAAAAGGAGAATATAGTAAGAGAATGGAGCAAGGACCCAAGGAGATGAAGATGAGAACCGAATTTGGTGTAAGGATCGAGGCCAAGAACAAGGATTCCAAGATATAGTCTGGGCTCTAAAACTGGACTGTCTGATGTTCCGTGAGTCACTTCCCTTCTTGTCTGTTGAGACAGTGGGGTATAGATGAAGGAGCACAGGCTTGAGAAATACCTCTACCTGGATTGGAATCCTCATTTCAGCTCTTTCTTGCTCTGTGACCTTGGGACAAAGCCTTTGTTCTCTCATTTTAAAAAAGTGTGTATAATAATAGCTACCCTCCAAGACTGTGTGAGAATCCAATGTAATCACATTGGCAAAGCACCTAACACACTGTTTGATATACGGCACATCCCCAGTAAGTGGCCCTAACCATTATCTTCAAAGGAAGAGGTTAGATCAAGTCCCTTGAGCTATAGTACTCTGTGATTCAGGAACTGGTTGACTGGTGTATAACTTTTGGTTCAGCAACAGAATGTTTGCTGAGAGCCTCCTCCCCCTACCTCACCACATATGTGGCAGCCACACTGTGGCACAGACATTGACTCAGGTCAGTTTTGTGCCTAGCATGGAAGCAAGACACTTCAAAACTGCCCAAACATGTGGCTGCCTGAGCCACATTTTAATCGGCGGCCACGACTGAGTGACCTATTTTTTTCCAAGGCTGCTATGAAATCAGAGATGGAAGCTAGCACTGAATCAAAGCACTGTGATTCTCTGTCATATACATTTTCTTGGTTTCTATCCAACCTTATTTTAGATATCCCTAGGGATGCGCTTTCATCACTTTTCTTGGAAGACTTTTTTTGTATAATAATTTTTACTGTCAGAAAGTTTTCTCTCCCATTTAGAGTAAATTTTTCTTTTCTCCTTTACACTCTTCTGGTTAGCCTGTCCTCAACCTGATTAAATAATTCTTTCTGCCTGTTCAGTATTTTTCCTGTCACATTTTTGTAGTCAATTATTAGTCCCCCCTCAGCCATTACTTAGCAACACCAGACATAATCTTTATCTTTAATCATTTCTCATAACTCACTCCTCCATCACCACAATCATTATTCCCGCTGCACTGAATTAATCCATCTGCTCTTTTGAAGGTAACCCCAGTGTCTTAGGTGCATGCTTCTTTGGAAGTAAAACACATAAGCATATTTACTTTTAAAAAAAAATTTATTGAAATAATATGATAACGACAATTTTGAAAACAAAATTTAACTTGCTATTTTAACACAGTGGTTACTGTTACTTTTGTTTTTTCCACTTTTATCTTTTCAAGTATAAACAGCTTATGCATTGAGTGAAATGATACGTCAGGCTCTGTGCGAAATCCTTCATGTGCATTATCCTAGCTGCCATCACAGCAGCCCCGGGAGACAGCTTTGTATCCCCATTTCACAGATGAGGAAACTAAGGCTCAGAGAAGTTAAGTAAGTTGCCAAAAGTCTGGATTCAGGGATCACTGTTAACCATTACGCAATCCTGCCCATGCTATCTTTGCTGTGTTGTGTCACAGTAATTATTTTAATGGAAGTATACTGAATAAAAAATTATTAGGTAAATATTCCCCACCAATGGTTCTTAGAGGGCTTCCAATTTTTGACTATTAAAAACAGCTTTGAAATGAATATTTTTGAGCAATGAATACCCTAAAACTAGAGGATTGCCTTATTTTCCTACCTCAGACTTTAAAAAATTTTTTAAATCAAGAAACCATAAAAAGAAATAATGATAAATTTGATTAAATTAATTTTTTAGAAGCTGGGTTCTGACTGGTATAATATACCATGAATAAAACTGAAAGGCAAATGATGAATTGGGAAAAATTATCCACATAACATTTGATAGGTAAATATTACTATTCTCAATATGCATATAGCTAAGGGTTCATATAAATGAATTAAAAATGCTCTAATAAAAAATGAGCAAAAGGGCTGGCCCGGTGGCGCACTGGAGAGTGCGCTGCTTGGGAGCGCAGCGGCGCTCCCGC
>NW_007727056.1:0-886 GCF_000696425.1 Galeopterus variegatus
AAACTTATGGGAGATGCCCGTACTGGTCATACAAAATTCACAACCCACTTATAAATGCAGGAGGTCAGACACTTCAGTGCGGCACACAGGACACACTCCAACTTGCCATCAGTGACCCCTGGGACTCCAGGTGGGCTGGAGTAATTATTAGATCTTTCTACTGCAGTGCCTCGGTCAATTCTCGCCCTTGTGGACAATTTAAAATCACGCACACATATGTCCCCATAAAAGATCCCGTTTCCTTATCTGCTGTACATACTCACATTTCTTAACAAAAAAAACCCTTTCCTCAAAAAAAAAAAAAAAACGCCACCAACCAGCTAAAACTGTTATCTTCCTTAACCAGACTTTCTTCAACTCCACCCCTCCTAACAATTGCTTCCTTTGTGCATCTTTGCTACGCCCACTTCAGGCTGCTGTCCCTGTAAACATTACCACACTCCCTTCCAATTCTTCCTCTACACCCCTCAGCCTTCCCAATGTTCCTCTATGGGACCCCGATAACACCCCCGACCACACGCTGCTATCACTGCTTTCTGGAATCATCCACCCCAAGACAGCGTCGAGCCGTCTTTCTCCCAGTCNGCCCCAGTCCTCCCCTGTAGACCTCAGCAATGAGAGGACATGTACCTAGGAGACCCTCGTACGCGTGGGTACTGTAGAGACCAGGTCCACTATTTTAGGAGTCTGAGTTGAGCTCTGAACATTGCTGGGGCAGGTTGGAAGGACAGTGAGGACTTACTCTCCTCTGAGATGCCCAAGGGTACCAAGAGAGCTGGAAAGAGACTGGCCTCTAGTAAAACCCCACCTGGAAAGAGGTCCAAAGCCCTGAGGGGGCTCCTCGGGGGTAAGGATCTGTCTCCACAACAGCAGCCACAACAGGGGC
>NW_007727056.1:1377-16255 GCF_000696425.1 Galeopterus variegatus
CTCAAAAATGGCATGGCCATTCCAAAGGGTTATTCTTGGGGTCATTTATTTAGAAAATGCAACATCTTCATACTAAAGAAAGCAAAACAAAACACTAAGCCCACCAAGAACCTTGATTATGTTGTCAGAAAAAAAGCTCCTGAAGCGTGTGAAGCATGCGGAGCCGTGCAGGTGGAGGTTGTAGTTTTCCACGGCACAGGTGCCCGCGGCTCAGCTCCCAGCCACGCGCGAGGAGACGTGGGGCGCGACCCACGGAAAGCCCAGGGGAGCCCCTCACGGTCGGCGCCCCTCGGGTAAAAAGAAGTATTCCGAGGAAACTCCACTCCCAGCTCTGTCGATTCGGCAGGAAGAAGAAAGAACACAAAACTCAAACTGACCCTTTGGGACTCTTGTATCTTGGAATCTGCCTGATTTCCCACTGAATGAGTTTTCAAATGACACCTTTGGGTGTTGAGTCGGAAGAGACAGAAGCACGAGAGGAGACGCGGCTCGCCGGCGCACTCTCTCCTCTCTCCCACCGCGGCGTCCCCACCTTGTGCCCTCTCGCAGTCGTTCTTCACACGTGGCTGCCCGTTCTCTTCCGCACGTCTCAGATCTGTGGGACCTGTTCCTCTCTCTTCCACCACAGGCTAAATTCTTCAGCGTTCACACCTGGATTACTAGAATAGTTTCTTAATTGGTCTTCTTTGCAACCAATTACTGGACGACGCAAACCACCTTGCGTTGTGCTGTAGGATTAATTCTCCCTAAATCATGATCTAACACTTCCCTGTCTGCAAACACACGGTGCTTCCTATGTCGTGCAGGCATCCATGTTCTCTCATCTTTGAATTCACACAGCCACATTCCCAGTGCACATTCATCTTGCATCTGCTTCCTTCTTTCTTGCCTACAGGCATTTATTCCTGTTTTCTGATACAAAATTACGTTTCCTCTTTCAACATCCAAATATGACACTTTTTACTTCGGGAGCCTCCTCCAGTGGGAAAGTAACTTCAGTCACTTCAGTCTTCATCACTTTATCTTTTCCTCAGCTACTTCTCAGGAATTTTCTCTAAAAGTTTCTCACTTTTTTCCCCAGTCAAATCCTTGGTGACTTCATTTCTGCTTTCCCTCTAGAATGCACAGGTTCTCTAGATGTTTCCTTTTCCTCCATAATTTGTTCCTAGGAAGAACCAATCTCCTAAGGTAGCTTGAGACATACACCAGAGTGGAATTCAGGAAAAAGCACAGGATATACAGTTCAAAGAGTTTTCTGTCTTCAGCAATATTTCCAGGCATGCAGAACACCTAAAAGTACTGGATAATATGCAAAAACCATTTTTTTNCAAATCACCTCCCTAGCTAAAGTTACCCTAGAAAACCGCCCCACATTAGACCTCCTCACGGCAGACAAAGGTTGGCACTTGCATCTTCCTCCGGGAAGAATGTTGCTATTATATCAATGAGTCGGGACTAGTAAAAACCGATATTGCCAAACTCACCAACTTAGCCTCAGACCTCAGAGCCAACCACCCTGATCCTTTCTCCTCTTTTTTCCAACGCTCACTTCTCACCTGGGTATGGCCAATATTAGGGCCTGTAACCATAATACTCATAGCCTGTCTTTTGCCTTACATCATAAAGTTCATCCAGTCTCAAGTGGACAAAATCTCTAACCAGACTTTCAACCAGCTTTTACTCAGGAACTACCAGCTCCTGGCCACCGAGGATCCTGCCCGCTCTCCACCAGACCAGCTAACCCACTGTTAAAATGGACCTGCCTCATCGATGGTCCCTGTTCCTGAAAGTTTTGGCCGCAGACGCCTGGATGCTCTCCCCTACAGCCTCCTGCACACACTGGACTCAATAAATCACCGACCTGTGGCTTCAGGAAACCTTTCTAGAGTTCTCCCCCTTCAAAATTATCTTACTCTCTACCCTCTTTTGGGTCCTGTTACAAAATCCCCAATCTCCTCCCAATTCCTCTTCCCCTACAACGCCCCTCTCCAGCGGGAAGTAGTTCAATGATTTTGGCGACCCACTCCCCACAATAAAGGAAAAAGGGAGGAATGTAGGGACCCCATGGGCACCTGAACAGGGACACACCCTAGCAATATGGCGCCCTTCCGGGTTCTTCTCCCCAGTAAACAAGCCCGTCGGTGCCAAAACCCAAGCCCACCCGCGCCAAACCTCAGCCAGTCACAGGTCAAGGCTCACCTCCTGCCCAGCCCCGTCCAATCAGCTACCGCCTTGTCCACCCCCATCCAACCCCTGAATGCAGCTCCCTATAAATGTACACGCAGTCCTTGAATAAAGCAGAACTTCTCTGGCGAACTGTCAGCTCGGGTCCTGTCACCTTATCAGCTTGGGTCCGTGCGCCTTTTCACCCTTGAAGAAGTGAGTTAAGAAATGATCATTCCTTTAAGGTTGTTCTTCCAAAATGGCTCAGCAAAAGCAAAACAAAGTGCGTGCCGCGCCTTGTGCCACATGGGTGTGGCTTCCCCACTCTATTTTCTCGCCTATTTTCTTCTTAACTACACAGTTAGCCACAGTTTGTACCTCTGCTTCAAAGAGTATCTATGTCATAAACAAATTATACTCTCTGAAAAGGCAACTGGCGCCCAGGGCACAGGATGGTGTGATAACATAAAAGTGAAGGCCATGTCGCCTCCTCCTCAAAAATGGCATGGCCATTCCAAAGGGTTATTCTTGGGGTCATTTATTTAGAAAATGCAACATCTTCATACTAAAGAAAGCAAAACAAAACACTAAGCCCACCAAGAACCTTGATTATGTTGTCAGAAAAAAAGCTCCTGAAGCGTGTGAAGCATGCGGAGCCGTGCAGGTGGAGGTTGTAGTTTTCCACGGCACAGGTGCCCGCGGCTCAGCTCCCAGCCACGCGCGAGGAGACGCGGGGCGCGACCCACGGAAAGCCCCGGGAAGCCCCTCACGGTCGGCGCCCCTCGGGTAAAAAGAAGTATTCCGAGGAAACTCCACTCCCAGCTCTGTCGATTCGGCAGGAAGAAGAAAGAACACAAAACTCAAACTGACCCTTTGGGACTCTTGTATCTTGGAATCTGCCTGATTTCCCACTGAATGAGTTTTCAAATGACACCTTTGGGTGTTGAGTCGGAAGAGACAGAAGCACGAGAGGAGACGCGGCTCGCCGGCGCTCTAAAAGTTTCTCACTTTTTTCCCCAGTCAAATCCTTGGTGACTTCATTTCTGCTTTCCCTCTAGAATGCACAGGTTCTCTAGATGTTTCCTTTTCCTCCATAATTTGTTCCTAGGAAGAACCAATCTCTTAAGGTAGCTTGAGACATACACCAGAGTGGAATTCAGGAAAAAGCACAGGATATACAGTTCAAAGAGTTTTCTGTCTTCAGCAATATTTCCAGGCATGCAGAACACCTAAAAGTACTGGATAATATGCAAAAACCATTTTTTTTATATGCATGGATAATCTGGCTGGAAAGTAAGAGATGTCCCTAGGGGTCAGTATAAAAAAGAAATCTCACATCCAGAAATGAGCCATCTGAATTTGTCATTTGGAAATGGCAAATAAGGATTTGTCCTCTTCCAACCCTGATGGCCTAGACCTTGACTTTAGCAGATCCTGAGGAGATCACCTGAATCCCGGGTATTGTGCAGTTCAGATCAGGAACCTCTGTATCAAGCCAGGCCCCGGGAAGAGTTTCTGGGTAAACTAGAAAAAAAACTGCCTCACAGAGGGAGGTGGTAGGAATATTTATCTGGCTTACCATGGCTCTGGGATAAGGGGGGAAAATCATTTCCATGAAATCTTAATCAGAACTCTGCTCTCACACAAATGTGAGGCTAGAATTCTCACTGATTATGACCTCAAATCATCATCATCATCATCATCATCATCACACTAAACATTTACTTTAAAACAAGCATTAGCAAACTATGGCCCACAGGCCAAATCTATCCTGTCATCTGCTTTACAGCCTATGAACTGAAATGGTTTTCACATGTTAAAAAGTTGAAAGAAAATCAAAAGAAGAAAATATTTCGTGACTTGTGAAAATTACACAAAATTCAAATTTCAGTGTCAATACTAGTTTTATTGGAATATAGCCATGCTCATTTATTTACATATTATCCGTGGATCCTTTGGCACTACAGTGGTAGGGTTGAGTAGTCCCAACAGAGACTGCATGGTTCACAAAGCCTAAAATATTTACTATCTGGCTCTGTACGGAAAAAGTGGATCCTTTGGCACTACAGTGGTAGGGTTGAGTAGTCTCAACAGAGACTGCATGGTTCACAAAGCCTAAAATATTTACTATCTGGCTCTGTACGGAAAAAGTTTGCTAACCCCTAGTAAGGCGGTCCCTGGTTGGCAGATGTAAACACTAATGCTCTTTGGTAAACAAACTTTAAGCACAAACCTCAAGGGATTCTGCAGATAAAGTTCTAACAAATAAAATGTAACAAAAAATAAAAATGAATACAAATTTTTAATTTTAAAATAAAAGTAAAAATTAAAAAGGGGGCCACTAAACACTCAAGGAATAAGAGAGTTCGGATGACAGCAAGAATAACCAATTTGAAAGTCAGAGTGACACAGCACACAGATACTCATTTTATCAGACACAGAATATAAAATATGTTTTATCATATTTAGATAAGTCCGTTTAGGGATCTGTTTTCAGTCATAGTATGTATGTATTTATTTGTTCACTCGTCTGTTTTTTATTTGCTTTCTGTTCTCTTAAAAGAGGATAATTAGTGGTATATATATTTTTTCTCTACATGCATTATAAACTTTTTACAGAGCAAAATTTTAAGGCTTAATTCTAAACTGTTTAAAATAGGTCCTGTGATCACTTCAGTCCTGAGGCACAAGCTTAACACTGGCATTTCATCTACTCAGAATTCAACCACCCATAGTAGAAATGGAAAATTCTAATCTACTGGAGTACTTACCACTAGGGAGTATTAGAATCAGCAGAGTTTCCTAACCAGAACAAGTTCAAAATTTGTGCTCAACAAGTTCTCATTGAAATGGGAAATCTCACATCTACTTGCCCTTCAAGTAGGTGTGCCACCTTCAGACACGAGGCCGTGCTAGCTGAAGGTGTAGCTCGTGCCATTCTGCTAGGTCTCATGTGTCATTCAGGACTCAACTCAGATGTCACCTCCTCAGAGAGGCCTCCCTGAGAACTCTTTTTAAAGAACTCCTACATATACACATTGTTTTCCACATTACCCTATTTTATTGTCTTCGAGGCACTTCACATTACCCAAATACTATTTATTCATATAGTCATTGTCTATCTCTGCCTCCAGAACATAGATTGCATAATACAGGAACACTGTGTCTGTCACACATACACATTACTCTTTATGCAGAGAGTCTGTATCCCCAGGACCTAGAAGAGTGCCTGGCCCACAGGAAAATTAATATTTTATTGATTAATGCTAACATGCCTGGAAAGATGAATGTGGACACACCCATCCTTTGTTTGAGACAAGTCAAAATGATAGATTTTATTTGTCTCTGTAGGTTTTACTTTGCCTCTGGTTTTACTTTCATCTCTGCCTAAGAATTCAGAATGGTTGTGGCACACCAGACTCCAGATTTTATTTATTTTCAGCACTGAAAACCCGAAGAGAAGAGTTTTATAAGTTTCCAGGTTCAATTGCTCTTGAAGAACAAACACATCCTTTTCAGTATGTACTCTCTCCAGTTGGGTGTCCAGAGAAATGACAAATATGTGGCCATCCCCAGGACCATGAAACAGCTCTCACTGAATTTACAAATCGTGATGAAGAGGCCACCCAACCTCTCCAGTCCAGTGAGCTCCTTTTCTCAATGAGGTCAGCATTTGCCAGCATGCACCGCTGGAGATTCTATCCATGTTGGAATTAAACTGGCCTGACTCTTGTGCTTATTTCTCTGCCTGGCAGAATAGAGATTTGTGTATACTTGTCTGATTGCCACAATGGTGACTTTATTCCAGTTACTATTGCTGTGTGACAATCTATCCCAAAATGTATGGCTTAAAACAACCACCACTGTATCATATGTACGGATTTTAATTTTGTACAATAGCAGCCAACACAGCAGGGATAGCTTGTCTCTGCTCCACAATGTCTGGCATCTCGTCTGAGAAGACTGGAAGACAGGGATGACTTGTTGGCTAGGGCTGGAACCTTGTGGGGGCTCCCTCACTCACATGGCTGGTGCTTGGATTGCCAACCGGAGCACTGGCATTGGGTCTGTCCATGTGACTGGGCTTCCCCACAGCACAGTGGCCGCAGGGTAGTCAGGCTTCTTACACAGGTCAAGCCTCCAAATTAGAGTGTTTCTGTGAAAAAGGTAGAGATGTGTCACTTTTTGTGAGCCCATCTCGGCAGCCGCACAGCATCATTTCCACCACACTCTACTGGGCAAAGAAGTCAAAAGTCCTTCCCCTTTTAGGGGAGGGGACGTAGACCTCAACTCTCAATAGCACTGTCAAAGGGTTTGTAGCCAATTTTCAGAACTGCTGCAATCTCCTTTCCTTTTACTCCCCTCTCACCTAGCCTAGTGTATCTAGCATTAAAGTTAAAAAAAAACAAAGACAAAACGAGCAAAGAAAAATAACCTCTACTGCTTACTACGCATGTAAGTTTGGGTATCTCATCTTTTGTTACTTCCTCTACATAACGAATGGGATGGCCTCAGTGATACCTAAGTTCATTCATTCCAGCGTTTACGTTCCATGATCCTACGATTACAGTATGTTGAATAGTGTCACCCAAAAATTCATGTCTACATGGGACCTCAGAATGTGACCTTATTTGGAAATAGGGTCTTTGTAGATGTAGTTAGTTAAGAATACTAAAATTAAATCAGCCTATATTTAGTTTGGGCTGTAAATATAGTTTCCAGTGTTTAAAAGCTCACTCCTCACCTGCTCCACAGCAATGAGGCACTTCATGAGCACAGCAACAAGACATTAAAATTAAAGAACAGAGACACCGGGGCAATATGCTCATAACTCAAAACCTCAGTGCACCTATGTCACTTTCAATGCTTTGTTATTGTTGTTGTTTACCTTGAGCATGGGCAAGAAGTGAGGCTGATGAATAAGTCCTAGTGTGTGGAAGAACACAGATACGCTCTAATTCGGGCTGTAAAGGAGGGATGAAGGGAAGACAGGAAAACGTCTAAGTCACATCGACTATAAGTGCTCACTCCTTGGGAAGAGAATCCAGCATGGCACAACTGTAAGGTCTAAGTGCAGCCATCTGCATTCTCAAGACGTGGAAAAAAAGAAAAGGCATGCCATATAGAAAGTTGAAACCTAATAAATTTAGGCACTTTTCTTTAAGACGATTTTGCCTTACAAGCTGAAGAAACAAGAAATAAAAAGAAATAAACTTAATCATGTCATAAATAATCTACAAGTAAATCCTAAAACTGCAAATGCTCCCATAGTTCACATTTTGACTTGTTAAGACTTAGCGAGCTGCCAAAGGCTGTCCGCTCCTCAGTGGCTTGAAGGATGCTCTTATTCCTTCCTCCCCATCTCCAGGACTGCTCGGCCCAGAAATGTGGATTATTCTCAACGGAGAGCTTCCCCTCCCTTCTCTTACCTCTCATTTAAATTTCTAATTCCTCAAAGCTTGAGAGAGAGAGAGAGAGAGAGAGAGAGAGAGACGCCTCAAGACAAGCTAACTGAGAAAGTCAAAGTGAATAGTAATAAGATCTATTACAGCCCATGAATTCTTATCTGGGTGACAAACACTCTCACATAATTTGAGTTCCTGCCCTCATTTAACTCTGAAAGTGATTAGAAGGCCTAGAAGGCCTTAAGGTGTTTTGAAAGAAAGCAACTTCCCCACCATATTCTACATGGATCACATGCTAAAGCTGGCCTGAAAGGAGAAATTTTATTTCAGAGGAAGATTAGAAAGTGCCTTTTCTGAAGCTATCAAAGCTGATGATAAGATGCAAAAGTTACAGCTCATCAGATATTTAGAATATAGAGCCTTGTACCATTAAGAGAGTACTGCTTTTTTTTTTTTTTTTTTTTACCAGTAAGGGGATTGCAACCCTTGGCCCGGTGTGGTCTGCACCACGCTCAGCCAGTGAGTGCACCATCCATCCCTATATAGGATCTGAACCCGCAGCCTCGGTGCTCCCAGCACCGCACTCTCCCGAGTGAGCCATGGGGCCGGCCCTGAGTACTGCTTTTTTTATTTGTGCAAATCAGTTTTGAGTAGATTGTGGGGAAAAGGAACATATGTTATAAGGACATTAATTTTTACTTTACAAGGCAGAAGATCACAAGGGGAACAGCAAATGGGCTGCACTGCTTATCATAGCACTTCAACTGTGGATCAGCACGGGCCGGCCAGCACAGCAAGCAGGTCTGTGTCTGCTGAGGCATTGCTCAGCGCCCTTCCGGAAGCTGCAGAAAGAAAGCCTTTCTGTTCTTGTATTGTGGCCTGGCTGACTTTGCACCAGGTCAAAGCAATGATCTGTATAATTGCAAACCCTCCCTTATTACCAGAGCCTGTCAGTTCAGAGAGTGATGTCTGGGCTCCAAGCCAGATTTTAGTTTCACCTTAGTTTTCAGGATTCTCCATATTGATTAAAGGAAATATATTATGGTGTATAAAGAAGTCAGAAAGGGGGAGGTGGTGAGAGGGAGAGAGGGAAAGGGAGAGAAGGCAAGTAAGAGAGAATAGTGGAGAAAAAAGGATAGGGACAGAAAGAGAGTGAAAACTGGGAGAGGAGGTCAAGCAAGAAAGTGAAATCACTTTCAAGAGTGACATATCTGTATTTGTCTGCTAGGGAAAAAGCAGTTTGAGGAGGTGTAGTAGGTTTCCTTCTAAGCAAGGGTCTAATTCCCTACATGCTCTCCACCAAAATTGGTGCTCAGATCTCCCAACTTAGGAGGAGATTTCACCTGATTATAAATGAACTCCATGAGAAAGCATGGAATACTGGCTCTGAAGCTAACCCTGGTGAATGTCAAGGGATTGGGAGAAAAGGCTTATGGGGTGTCCAGTTGCCTGCCTGATGTAGTCTCTTCAGAAATCTGTGAATGAAAGAAGCCTTCTGCATGGAGCAGAGCTGGGCAATGGGCAGTGTTCAACAGATATTTGTTGAATAAACTGAGTTTAAATAAAAGATGTTCTGTGTGCATTAAGAATACGTGATTTAATTTTAAAATCATTAAAATAAGGCATAGTCAATAGTTCAAGGGTTTGTGTGCGTGTGTGTGTTTGTCCCCTGAAAGTCCTCTTAAGGCCAATTCCTCTAAGCCATTTTTCTCCTGTATCCACTTAGTAAAACCTCTCTTGGATCATCATGGATCTTTTGAGGTTCCATAACTTTTGGTGGTTCTCAGAGGTCGTAAGCTAAAGAAAAAAAATGTGATTCAGAAAAATAATAAAATACAAGAAAAAAAAAAGCAACAAGGAGAGAAATGTCATGAAACAAATATTGTTCTCTTCATATATTCTGCTATGTCTGTTCTTGTGGATAATTATCACCCTTATTCTTGAGATTTGCACTCAAAGAATAATCGTCATCTCAAATCGTGCATCATTCATTATTTAAGTTGCAAAGTAGGTGCACAGAAAACACCGTAGCAGGGGAAAGTGCAATTTGACTTTGGTGGAGGGAGGGGACATGAAATAACAATGCACTCGGATCAACTTCAGTAAGTCATTCTGTGGAACTCATTTCTTTTGAGAAGTATTTATAAACTACTGAAATCCCTGAAAAATAGGAAAAAATGCTGTATTATTCCTAGAAACCTAGATTTTTTTTCATAGGCTGCTACCATCTTTTTCCTTAAAGAAACATTGATCCATTTTCCTCTTAATATATTTTTGTCCCAGGATGATAATTGCTCCACATTGGATGGCAGAAAAAATCAGGTAATCAATACTGGCTAGTCAGTAGCCATAGGGAATTTTCTCACAGACAGAGGACTGGGGAAGAAGCAATAGCACAGTTGTCCTCGCTGGCAGTGAGCAACTCAGGCAATGGCATGCCACACTCCATCACATCCTGCCCCTTTACACTGCACCCTCACAACCTCTCACCCCTAGAGTGGACAAGATCTCTCCTCCATTTCCTCCTCTGAATCTCCAAGGTGACCGGGTGCTTACCTTGTGCCCCTCAATAGCTACAATTTTTTCTTTAATAGCTCCTTTCCATTCTCAAAGTGATACATGTATATTAGCTCATTTGATCTTCTAACCCTTTTGTTCTCTGTAGGTTAAAAAAAAAAAGTCTCTGACATAATTAGTGGCTTGCTCAAGATTACATGCCTAGTAAGGAAGGGGCTTGGTCCAAGAATCCAGGTTTCTTCACAGTATACCCCAGCCAAACTAGACACACCAAGCTGCTCTGAAAATAACATTTTGGGCTGTATAAAGGGCAAAAAAATTATGATAATAATCCCTCATCTAGACAAAATAAGTAAGAAATGTAGCTGTGGGTAATTCTCCTGGCCCTGGGTAACAAACGGAAACAAAGATTCATGAGGTTGCAGATTATTACCCGCAGAATAATTCTCTGCTTATTCAAAAAGACTTGGTGTCCTTGTTTTTAAATTGATAGAGGGAGTGAAAGAAGTTATGACAGATCCCATCTTCTCACAAATGAAGTTAATTAGTGCACATTTTAGTGGCTAAAATTTCCTTAAAGCTGCAGACAGTATACTAGTGTTTTCTAAGTTGTGCCACTGTAAAGAAAAGATTGTGCAGTTATGTTTAATAAATGAGGAAGAAAGTCATTATAGCTTTTTTATATTCTATTCCTATGATGTATCAAAATTAGATAATTAACAGCTTTCTGCAAGAAAGAGCCTACTCTTAGTTGGAACTTCTTCCTGCTCACCTATAAGCAAATCCTGTCACCATTACTTAACTTTCCCCATTCATCCTAAACCACTACTTCATCTTATTCTGCTTCTGCACAGCAAACTGACATCTGCCTTTTCATCAGTACTTCGGCCAACACACCTATTACAATATTTATTGAGAATATACCATATCCCAACATGTGTGTCAGGCACCGAGGGTACATTAGTGACCAAGGCATCAACAGTAATTCTTCTTACTACGAGTATGGAAGAAAATGTATATGTTTTGTATAAAGTCACTACTGTTATTGAAAGTTGTGTAGTTTTTTTTTTTTTTTTCTGGTATTGGTTTCTTTGTTTTATCCACCTGCAGGTGGCTATGCTCCAGGGTCAATCAAAGGGAGGAAGCAGTGACTCTGTCCAAGGTACTATCATAAGCAGCTCCCCATTCCTCACCCCCAGGCAGAAAGGTCAACGTTTAAAATGCAGAACCTAGCAGGACTGAACATGTAACATTCCTAATTATAAGTATATAAGTAGTTGATGTGGAGTAAAATCTCAAACTGTAATAAACTAGGTATTTATTTTGATTGGCATCTTCAGCCTTCCTGGCAGTGTACCACAGATTACATTTTAAAGTTTTTATTCTGTCAATAGATTCTTTTTCTGGATGGTAAATAAATACATTGGTCTGTTATAAATAATAACCCTAGGGATTATTAGAGATTTTTCTTCCAAGTTACATTTCCTTTGAAGTTTATTGGTAATTTATTGCAGCATATTTAGCAGAGCAAGGGAAGGTGAAGTTAGGTCAGACGCACAAAAACGCCCATATTTCAAGCATCAAGGCCTCTCTGGAATTTCTTATTATAGTAACTGATTTGATAGCCTATGTGGGCCAGAAGTTGTCACCTTTATTCCTCCATTTTTATTAATTAAAATTTTATCTGCTTCTAAAAGAAATGTTATTTGATTTAAATACATATATCTGAAATTAAAGTAAAAAAACTTAGGGAAGAAAGAATAATTTTATCCAAACCCAGGATGAGACCATTACTTCAATTAAAATTTTATTTTAGCTCCAAGCTTTCTACTAGCCAAGGTAAAAGTTAAACACAATATTATGGCTGTGGATTGATTGAACCGTGTCCTGCAAATTTCACATATTACAAACTTAATTCCCACTGTAACTGTTCAGGGTGGGAAATCCTATCATGGTAGTTGAAAGGTGGGGCCTTGAAGAGGTGATGAGATTGGAGGACCATGCCATGGTGAATGGATTAATAATGGTGGTCAGGCACGTGGTTCTGAGGGCTTTAAAAGGAGAGTGAATGAGGAACTATTGCTCTCATTGTTCTGCCATTTTCTACCATGTGAGACCCCTGGGTCACTGTTGCCACCACCAAGGCATTCACCAGCTGTGTTCCCTGGACTTTGGACTTCCCAGCCTCTGAAACTGTTAGTAATAAATTTTGTTTTATTTATAAGTGCCCCAGTTTCAGGTATTTTGTTGCAAGCAACAGAAATGGACTAATACAATTATATAATTATGTTAAAAGGAAACCCACAATTTTATCTGGGGAGACGTTTTCATGGTACCAAATTCCTGGACAATGGTTTTCTGTTTTACCTTATTATAAGAAACAGTAAGCAATAGAGTAGGCACAATGAAAAATAACAGCTTTTGTAGATGTTACTGAGATATTCTTCAAATAGTCTCAAAATTTAATAAAATTCCACATCATAAAGTTCAAGTTTGACACGAAGGTAGCTTTGTGGTAAGTTAACATAGCAGTTCTTGTACATAGCATCCTGTTGATTTTATTTTATGCAAGGATAGAATTTTAAAAACCTAGAGAAATGAATAGATACCTCTTAGCCTGTCTTTTTAAACCATAATTTGTCAGCTGTAGTTTGGGTGGATGTTTTGTAGGGGCCACTTCAAAAAGTGACTGAGCACTTTTAAATGTGTCAAAAATGCTGTTGATTGATGGTAGTCCTGAGGTTTTGATGTGGACATGAGATGGATTTTTGCTGACTTGCATGGGTGAGATTCCCTAATGTTTATTATAGGAGTCTAACCTTGAATCCCCTGCTCATCTGGTGCCACAACCAGAATGAGCCACTCTGTTCAAGAGGGTGATTTAGCTCACCCACTTCACTGGACAGTATCGAGAAAAGAAAAGTCACAATTTTAGTTTTAGCAGTGTGTATCTTATGCATCAAGTTTTTGTCAGTAATTCATTTGTTTTTGAAAGAGTGGTTAAGTACAAGATATAGTCAGTCAGAAAAATGGAACCTTAAAATTGGAATATATTCCTTTCAGTGTTGGAATGTGATTTGAACACTTCCAGTGACAGGTAACTTACTACTAAATGAGACAGCCTGTCTGACTTTTATAGCCCTCTAAATGGGAGAATGATCTTGTATATAATGTTCTATAACATTTACTTTCACCTAATTTCTAGCTACAGTCCCTTCCTCTGCCCTCTGACATAGGCAGAACATGTATAATAAATAGAAAATGTCCATTTCAAAACAATACTACACTGAAATTTCAATTTTGCCATGATTAAAGAGTTTGTCTCTGCCCATAGTGATGTATAGTGCACTTAGGTCATTTCAACACAGAAAACTCATGATGGTATTGTTTTTTGTGGTGTCAGTAGTGCAATTTTGGTATTTCTCTCTATTGACTTAACACTTCTCTTTTTCCCCCTGTGGGGGAACCTAATTCATATATTTTATGAGCCTGCCCTTCCCACATTCTACCTACCCCTACCCTAGACTATATCCTAGGATATACCAACCAAAGGCCACCTGCGTGCTCTGGCTTAAGGAGCTGGCCCCATAAGAATCTCTCTCTTAGGATTCAAGCTAAAATAAAAAGTATGTTGTTAGTTGGTGTTAAGGTTAGAGTAGGAAGATTGAGGGATGTTTTAGCAACTTGAGGGGTCGCTGAAAAGCTGATGAGTAAAATAAAATATTCAAAGAAGGGAGAGTAGAGAGCAATGTGCAGAGAAGAACTGAGTTCAGATCATCAGGCCCTGAGTAATGGAGAATGCAGCTTTGATTTCTGGTGACTTCTTTCCGCAAGACCTAGTTACGGTGTTTCCAATCTTTGGATCCCTGTGTGAGCTCTGTATCCTTACCCCTCCCTCCCACCTTTACTTGATCTGATTTGATTAGGTCTCTGTTCCTTAGAAATGAGATCGCCCTGCCTGAGGAGGAAAGAAATACAAACACCCCAAGTTTACAGATAGAGAATCTAAGCTACAGAATGAGATTCTAGGTAACTTAGGAATGCTGTTAGCTGTAAGCAGCATTGGAATTAAAAGCTTTCCAGCAAAGTTCCATTTTATATGAGTTAATCTCAATGACACATGTACATTGTTTTATATACTTTTATATACAAAAAAGGCAGATATCTGATTAAAAGAGATTAGCCATCACTCCAGTCAGTTTATGTGGTTCAGACTGAAAATACTTACATATAAAGAATTAAGTGTACTCAGTGCCATAGATTATCACCAGGGACTTGACTCCATTTCTTGGCAAAATGCTGGTCTAACATGCTAACTTCTCCCAGCTTCATACTCCTGCCGACCAGGGGCTCAGACTGACCCGAGGAAGCTTCACTGCAGAACAGAGGACAGAGTTCCTGGAAATCTACTTGAGGTCTACTTCTCAACACAACTTTTATCTTTAGAAGTGCTAGAATTCTAGGGGAATAGATCATCTGGTTGAAGGACAGTGAGGGCAAATGATGGACAGTGTAGGTCATGATAGCTGTGAGGAGAAGATATGATGATGTTTGAGAACCACTGGTCTGGAACATGATTCATAGTCTTTTCCAAAAGGGAGTTAGTACCTCATAGCACATAATGTTGCACAATGCCGCATATATTCATTTTCAAGCTCCTTCTCCATTCTATTACAGACTTTCAATGAGTCAATTTTTTAAAATATTTTATTTTATTTTATTTTGTCGATATACGATGTGTTTGATTATTGTGGCCCATTACCAAAACCTCCCTCCCCCTTCTCTCCCCCCCC
>NW_007727056.1:16304-33034 GCF_000696425.1 Galeopterus variegatus
GATGCTGAGTGATGTTGAGCATTTTTTCATATGTCTGTTGGCCATTTGTATATCTTCCTTAGAGAAATGCCTACTTAGCTCTTTTGCCCATTTTTTAATTGGGTTGCTTGTTTTTTTCTTGTAAAGTTGTCAATTTTGACACACGTATTGTTCTGGACACCAGTTATTTTGAAAAACAGTATGGAATACAATGCTCTTTCATCATTTCATATTCCTAGGAGCTACTGGTAATTTCTTTTAGTATGTAATATTTCTTTTTTGTAAAATGTACTCATCACTGAAGCCTCACGGCAATCATGCATGAAATAATACCATTAGAAAGCAAAAATTTACCCCACAAAATTCCCATTTTCTTCTTGCTGAAGGGAGCAAGAAGAGAGAGGGGAAAGACAAGGACTTCATAATTAAAGTGATTTCTAGCAGGCACAGGAAAAAAATGGCAGATATTACATTGAGTAAAACCAATGCAAAAGGGCAGGGTGAAATGAATCACAGAAATAATGTCTGTTCAGAATCTGGAAGTTAAAGTAAGTACTCTGAATGGAACCGATATGATTCCCAACTGAACAATGAGCTGAAATCCAGGAAGCTTTCAAAAATAAATAAAAGGTAATCACAGTGAAGAATAAAAATGAATGCACCTTCTAATTTACATGAGTGGACAGTGGTTCCACAGCCGCTTGCTTATTAAAATAGATTGTTAACCAGACTGCAAGGAGCAAAATGAAATGGATCATAAAGTTGCTCATTTTAATGCTACATTCTCTCAATGAAAATGTATTTTTAAATTAAGATGTAATATGCAAGATGAAATCTCAACAATATCTGAGTGATCACAGAGCTGAGAGGGTTTTGAATTAGCCAACAATTATGTGGGGCGATGTGAGTTTTTTTCTCAGTGACCCATCATTACAATTAAAGGCTTGTTAGGAGACCCCTGTATATCCTTCCATCGTAGACGATCCCGGACTCTGTGTAAATGTTCTTACCTTTACCAGATAACTATAGCTCTTCCCCCATTGCTGAAGAGTTACTGATTCAGCCACAAGATTACTCACCTAGGCACATTGGAGAAAAGCCTTATTCTTAATAAGTTTTCATACTTCAGTTAGATAACTTCAATCAGTTATCTTCTGCTGTGAAAGAAACTATTTCAAAACAGAGTGGCTTGAGAAACAACTTGTTGGCTTGTGATTCTGCAATTTGGGTCGGGCAGTTCTTCTGCTGGTCTTGCCTGGAATGAGTCATGGCAGTCTGACTGGGGTAGATGGTCCAGAATGGCTTGCTTAAGTTGATATCTGTCAACTGAGGTGCCTGGGTTCTCTTCCACATGGCCTTCCTGTGTTTCTTACATGGAGGCAGCAGCCTTCTAAGAGGGTAAACCTCAACACTTAAGAGTATATTAAGCCATGGCTTTCATCGAACTTGCTGATGTTCCATTGGCCAAAGTCACACAGCACATCTCATAGCCAAACCCAGAGTTAACATGGGAGAGAAACCATACAACAGTATGGAATAGGAGGAGACATAATTCACCCAGGTTACCAAATCTTCCATTTGAGACTGAGCATAGAATAAAGTACAAAGTTCTTAGTCTAGCATTCATAGCTCTACATATTCTAGTCCCAAATCATCTTTCCTTTTGATGTCCCTGAGTCCCACAGAAATGTTACAATGGCAAAAACAACTGCATAACTCAACTTGAAAACATATTTGCATGCCTTGTCCAGAATTATGTCTTCTCTGAGCTTGTGCATGTGTTTTCCAGTCAAAAAGTTTTTCTCCTATTTCTTTTTCAGGAGTTCATAATCTCTTGCTCCCTCTGATGTCTTTCTGTAACGGTTTGTCTCCCTGGTGCTGCAAAAAGCTGTTTCATTTGCCTTTGTTCTTGGCAGCTCCTAGGCATCCAATTTATGCCAGTTTCAATCAGCACTCTGACTCGGGTTAGAAAGAAACCAGTTCCTTAGGCAGTGATAGAGTTTGGATATGTTGTCCCCGCAAAACTCATGTCAAAATCTGATCCCCTACTTGGCAATGTTGGGAGAGGAAGCAGTTTGGGTTAGAGGGCATATCCCTCATGAATACATTAATGCCCTGGGGAAGAGGGGTGGTGAGTGAGTTCTCACTCTATTCCCATGAGAGTTGGTTGTTTAAAGAACCCTGGTGCTCACCTTCTCTCTCTCTCTCTCGCTTCCCCTCACCATGTGATCTGCTTGTACTGCCAGCTGCCTGCTGCTTTCTGCCATGAGTAGAAGCAGCCTGAGGCCCGCACCAGACGCAGCTGTCCCAGAATTGTGAGCCAAATAATCCTCTTATAAATTGCCCAGCCTCGGGTATTCTGCCACAATGACACAAAAATGGACTAATACAGGCAGCCCCCTGAAAAGTCAGAACATAGGATGCATATTCCACTCTTCTCTGTTCTTCCCAAGGAAACAGTCATGAGTTGGGAGTTTTCTCCCAATTGGGTCATACTGTGCAAGCTAGGAGATGACGCTATGGCAAGTAATGCAACAAACTTTTGATGTCGGTCTCCTTGGCTTTGCACCCACCTGGAGTGCTGCAATCTCTTAAATGGTTTCTGGAGTTCTCACAAAGGCAATTTGATCTGCATATTGTTGTTCAGTTGGTGCTTCCATGGAGGAAAGAGGTTCTTCAGCTTTCTACTACATTTGGTCAACTTTGACAAACTATTAGCTCACTTAGCATTTGTCTACCCCATGCCTCCCACCCCATAAACACACACACACAGAGGACAGTGCAGACGCTTTTCCTTTCTTCTTTCAATTGTCATCTCCAGCCTCCTGTCCAACTGATTTTTATCAAAAGTACATAAGCATGGGGCCGGCCCGGTGGCGCACTGGATAGTGCGCCGCTTGGGAAGCGCGGCTGGCGCTCCCGTCCGAGGGTTCGGATCCCACATACAGACCGGCTCCCGCTCACTGGCTGAGTGAGGCGCGGGAGCAACACCGAGGTTTGAAATCCCGTTGCCGGTCCCCGGTCCGGTACGGGGGCAACACTGAGGGTTGCGATCCGTTGCCGGACACGGAAAAAAGACAAAAGACAAAAAAAAAAAGTACATAAGCATGGGCCGGCCCGGTGGCGCACTGGATGGTGCGCCGCTTGGGAAGCGCGGCTGGCGCTCCCGCCCGAGGGTTCAGATCCCACATACAGACCGGTTCCCGCTCACTGGCTGAGCGAGACACGGGAGCAACACCAAGGGTTGCAATCCCGTTGCCGGTCCCCGGTCCGGTACGGGGGCAACACTGAGGGTTGCGATCCGTTGCTGGACACGGAAAAAGACAAAAAAAAAAAAAGTACATAAGCAACTTGATAGAGTTTTTGACAAATGTTGATAGAGCAATTGAATATCCTTAGGCAAAAAAAAGTAAAAAGCCTTGCTCTAAACCTTACACCTTACTTAAAAATTAACTTAAATTAGATCACAGACTTAAATGTAAAATATAATACTATAAAAAATTTTTTTAGATATAAAAAAATACAGAAAAAAATCTTCAGAATCTAGGCCTAGGCAAATAGTTCTTAGACTTGATACGAAAAGCACAAATAATTGATAAATTGGGCTTCATAAAAATGAAAAACCTTTGCAGTGCAAAAGAGCCTGTAAAAGGGATAAAAAACAAAGCTATGAATTGGTAGAAAATATTTGCAAACTATAAAGGTAACTGCAAAGACCTAGTATCTAGAATATGTGCAGAACTCTCAAACTCAACAGTTAAAAACAAACAATCCAATTAGAAAATGACATAAAGACATGAAGAGACAAAAGACATGAAAAGATTTCACTGAAGAGGATATACAGATGGCAAAAAGCACATGAAAAGATGTTCAACGTCATTAACCGTTAAGGAAATGCAAATTAAAACCTCAATGTGCTATCACTACCTATCAATCAAAATGGCTAAAATAAAAAATAGTGACAATACCAAGTGCTGGTAAGGATGCAGGAAAACTAGACGACTTATACATTGTTGGTGGGAATGTAAAATGGTACAACCACTTTGGAAAACAATTTGGAAGCTTCTTATGAAACTAAACGTGCAATTACCATACAACCCAGCAATTGCACTCAGGCACCTATCCCAGAGAAATAAAAAATTATGCTCAAACAAAAACTTGTACACTGATGTTCATAGCAGTTTTATTTTTAATAGACAAAAACTGTAACCACAAAGGTTACATACTATATGATTACATTTATACAACATTCTTGAAATGACAAAATTAATAAATGCATAGGATTAGTAGTTGCCAGGGGTTAGGAAGTGGGAGGGAAATGAGCATGTCAATAAAAGAGTAGCAGAAGGGATACTTGTAATAGAACTGTTTTGTATCTTGACTGTGTCAGTGTCAACATCCCGGTTGTAATATTGTACTATAGCTTACAATATATTATTATTGGGGAAACTGGGTAAACGATACACAGGATTATCTGTATTATTTCTCACAATTGCATGTGAATCTACCATATCAAAATTAAAAATTTAGTTTAAAAAATTACTAGGGAGACAAGTATGGTAGTTGAGAGTTGCTATAGACTAAATGTTTGTGTCCCTGCAAAATTCATATGTTGAAACCTAATGTGACAGTATTTCTGAGACAGGCCTTTAAGAGGTGATTAGGTGGCAGAGCCGTCATGAATAGTATTAGCACCTTTATAAAAGACAACACCAAATGTTCCCTCATTCTTTCCACCATGTGAGGCCACAGGGAGAAGACAGCCATCTATGAACTAGAATGCAAGCCCTCACCAGACACCAAATGTGCCGCTGCCCTGATCTCGGACTTCCGAGCTTCCAGAACTGTGACAAATAAATTTCTGGGTTTTTTTATAAACCACCAGTTTATGTTATTTTGTTATAGCAGCCTGAATGGGCTAAGACAAGACTACAGAGTTTGTTGTCAGACAGAACAAGTTTCTAGTCTCAATTTCATCCTTAATATTACAAGACTACAGAGTTTGTTGTCAGACAGAACAAGTTTCTAGTCTCAATTTCATCCTTAATAGCTATTTGACTTCAGGCAATGTCTCACCTTCTCTGAATCTCAAGTCTCTTGTCTGTCAATTGGGATTTATAATACCATCTATCCCATAGGGGTGTGGCAAAGAGTCAGTGAAGTAAGGTCTAGGAAGCCTTATCCCAAAGCCAGTCACGTGGTTAGTATTCCATAGAACACCAGTCCTAACTATTATTGCACACCTCTCTCATATAGTCCAGATCCAGTGAGCATCATTTTAGGGACAGAGGAGAAATAACAAGATATAAAAATAGGAAGACTTGGTTTTACATTGAAGCTATGCAAAGACTTGGTGTAGAATATCTCTGATGCATAAATTATAATGAGACACAAATGCATTTGTAACTAAAGTAAGCAATTTTATGAGCTAGAAACAAAATAACAGCCCAGGTTTATGTACCTTTTTTTTTTTTTAAATGAAACAGAGAACCAATTAAACAGCTTGAGTGGAAGCCTGAATGAGCATTAAACACAGGAACAAAAGTGATAAAGATAATTCCTTGCTAGCTTCCTGAATTTCTAACAATAATAAGCAAAATTAAAGTTTTTCTAAGATGATATTTTCTCTTTCATGGAAAGGAATCTCTGCGGTATCCACACTTATGTGAACTGAATTCCCCAGATTTTTGTACTGTCTTCATTTAAGGAGAATTCTTTTCAAAATCAGGAGAGCATGTAAGGGCATGTAGACCATCTCTTTTCCAGAATAGTGGTGGATGGGCATAACACAGGCAACTGAAGTCCTTTTAAAAATATAAATTTGTTTTAGCAATTGTTTTTATCTCCTTCCCCACCAAGCTGCTAACCACCAACCAAATGGACTGATCACCATTTCACATGTTTATTCCGCCCTGATCAAAAATTAATAAAAAGGAAGGAAAAGAAACTCTCTGGGTCAGGGTTAAATTTAAACAGTTTGTAGAGTCTAGGATATTTTGACAATCTCTGTGTTATAAGCCATTATGGATTCAAGAATTCAAAGAACATAAAAATTGAAGTAGGAATTATAGGATAAAAGAGCCCTTCATATCACGGATAATATGATTTTCTTAATGAGATTTTACTATTAGTGAAGATGAATCTATAACCTTGGTGAAATAGAAAGAATGTGGATGTTGAAATCAGACAAACTTTAGTGAAAACCCAAGCTCCATCACTTACTTGCTGTGTGACGTTAGACAAGTTACTAGTCTCTTTGACCTGCAATTGTTTTATCTGTAAAGCTAGGGTTGACGTAGCTGTCTTGCTGGTGGCTGTGGAATCAAGTGCGATCATGTGGATTATGTGCCCAGCCCAGTGCCTAGCTCACAGCAGGAGCTAAGAATAGTGTTACATCCTTTCCTTCTTTGCCCTTGTATTTTTTGTCCCTCTTGTATTGTGGCTTATTATTATGCTCAAGTTATCTCCAGCTTTTGGTTATGAAACTGCTCCTCAAGGACTGAACTCTAACTTTTCATGGGAACATTTGAGGAAAATATGATGCCCATGAAGCCTGGATACTCCATTTCCAGGTTATTATTGACAAGTAAATACTCCTAAATCAATTGAAACCCACGCATACCAAAAAACTCACATAACATTCGTCCTTTGGAATATTAAGAAAGAGAGAGAAAGGGAATAAAGGTTGGAGAAGAGCTTGTATCGACTGACAGAAGGCCCTTCATAGATCAGTGGGTTCATTCCCATAATCTTGTAAAGTAAATGGTCTCCTATGTGAACTCAAGTGAAGGTTCCTGATAAATAAAGTGAAGCTCAAAGGTCTAACCCAGTTTCAGCCACCTAAAATTCAGAAAGTTGATAATGGTTAAGTGGTGGTCTCCTTGAATGAGAGAAAGCAGGTGGTAGCTACGGGTCAAGAATTAGGAATCTGGGCTTAAGCCAATGTAGCAGGCTCCTTTGATTACTTATCCATTGTGCCCTCACTTTTGTATTGATTTTTTCTTGAGTAAGTAGAAGTGATGGTGTTATTGTAGAATATATTCTGAAATGTGACTGAATGTTAATAATGTGCATGAAATAGCACAGAGTCAAAAAACTCTGATCCTTTTACAAGTGACTGGTCGCCTATCCTGGTGTGTAAGGTAGACTGTTACAAAAAGGGCTCCAATGAAGGACATCTGCCTGTGTCCACACCTCTTTTCATTGTGACTTACTGCTCCTCCTGTCAAGAGAGTCTATTTTCCCATCATTTGAATCTGGGCTGGCCTTATGATTTGTTTTGACCAATAGAATGTGGTAAAGTGATTGCATTGGACTTCCAAGGCTAAGCCTGAAGATGCTTTGCAGCTTCTGCTTTGAGCTTCTTGGAACACTTTCACCATCATGTAAAGAAGCTTGACCTTCCACTCTGGAAAATGAGAGTTCTTGTGGAAATAGAGGCCCAGCCAAGAGCCAACACCAACCATCAGACGTATGAGTGAGATCATCTAGGACCAGCCAGCCACAGCTGATTGATCAACTGTCTTAGAACATGCAAATGAGACCCGCCAACACTAGTGGTGCAAAAGAATTTCCCAGCTGAAACCAGCCCAAATTTCCAACCCGCAGAACTGTGAACATATATATAGTTATAGTTTTAAGCCATTAATTTCTGGGTATGTTTCTTACCCAGCAATAGATAACTGACCATTATGTAAAAGAACCTTGGCAAACTTTTGATACAAAATAAAAGTGAAGCACAGAAAACCTGCCACCCTCGCCTCACACTGTTATACCCAGTTTCCTTTTCTTCATCCTTTTTTTCCCCCTGGATGTTTCTGCAGCTTTTGACATTATTGATCACTCTTTGAAATGCCTCCTTTGATTTTCTTTACTGATTTTTCCCAGGCATTCCCCTACCTCACAGTCTTCTCCATCACCTTTGCCAGCTTCTTTTCCTCTAGGCTTTCAACACAACAGTTCTTGACCCTCTGCCCTTCTATGTATATCTCACCACTTTAGTGAACTCACCACTCTTATGGCTTTATTCTGAGGATTTTCATCTCTATACAGAGGACATGCAAGTGTTTGATGATAGCTCTGATCTCTGTCTATCACTGGTTTTTAATACATGTCTGTAAGTTGCTTTTCATATGGAAAATGAAATACAAACATTGACTGTGATTCTTCACATTATGTTTGACAAAACTCAAAACATCTAGTAATCTATTAAGGGATTCAGATATCAAGAGATTTCCTGCCTGACTGTGAAAGCTTGCATATTAAATTCCAGTCAAAATAGCTCCCATTCTCAATGAAAAAAACTAAAAAATGGGAGAGTTCAACTCTTATTTCAAACCCAAAGACACAGGATGAACAAAAGATTCAAATATTAAATACAGTAACTACTGCTTAAATACATTTTTGCAATCCTCACTTAAGCATTCAAGAATGCTTCTGCCAGTTCCAAATATGAATCGACATGTAGCTCTGGGCTTCAAAGAATGAAACAAAACAATAATTTCAATTTTATAAGTCTTCAGAGTGAAAACAACTGAGATGTAGCCTTTTTCTGGCTGTTGTGTGTTCCAATCCCTGCAGGCCAATTAAGTTCTTTCAAAGCTCCAGCAAGGGCTGGAAGGTTAATTAAAATATGTGATTTAGGAAAAAGGAAAACCAAACTGAGGATAATATATAGTGCACATACTCCACCAGCTGCCTTGAAATCAACATTTAATTAACTAGCAGTGTGGCATACCACCTGCTTTTTTCTGCCATTTCTGCACAGACACCATGGATGCAGGGCACCAAGGTCTCAGTAGCTGACGTTTGCAAAGACAGTGAATGGAATGGCTCTCTGTTTCCCGCTCCCACTCCATCCCCTCCCCTTAGACAGGGACCCTGCATTTTGGTGCCTTTATCATCATACTGTTGTCATGCTTCATCCTGCAAGTTAAGGATACTTCCCCACTGACCCTCTTCCAAAGCCCCCCAGAGAAATTTTTCTCACACCTCCTGTCCCCCCTCCATACACTTCCCCATCTATTTTCTACTTTTCACAGTGCCAGCTGCTTAGGTAATTAGCTAATAGCCTGTTAATAAGCTAAATCTCTCTGGACACACCTGCACTTTAACTGAAGGACCCATAGGACCATCAATGGAAAGTGCGGTAGCCAGCCTCAAGGACAGCTCCCACTGATCCCTGCTTTCTGGTATTCACACCTTTGTAAAATCCCTTCCTACGTTTTACCAGGGTTGTTCTGGGTGATTGATAACGTACGATAGAAGCAATGGTGTGCCACTTCCAAGACTGGGTTATTTAAAAAAAACTTCCATCTTAAGTTCTCTTTGACTCTGTCTCTGTCTCTGTCTCTGTCTCTGTCTCTGTCTCTCTCTCTTTCTCTCTCTCTGTCTTTCTCATTAATTGTTCTGAGGAAAACTGTACTGTGAGTAGCCCTATTGAGAGGCCTCCATAGTAGGAACTGAAGAGTCATGTGAGTGATCTTGGAAATGGTTTCTTCAGCCTCAGTTAAGTCTTCGGAGACTGCAGACTTGATCAATTCCTTGGCTATAATTTCATGAGAGATCCTGGTCTAGAACTACCCAGCTAAGTCACCCCCCGATTCCTTAGCCACAGAAACTGTGAAATAAATATTTTGTTTTACAGAGGGATAGATACCCATGTGCTCATTCATATGTGGGAGCTAAGAAAGAAAGAAGGAAGGAAAGAAAGGCCACAGTGGTGCATTGGTCTTGCAGATGGAGAGAACATACCCTGAGCTACAAAGTGGAGGGGGGAAGGGGAGGGGGAGGGAAGTTGGGGATAATTGGGTGGGGGACACGGGGTACAAATGCAGTTTCTGGTAATGGGTATGCTGCCAGTATGAATCTGGCCCTCACATCATGGGCACGAGGGGTGACAATTAGCTTTGTGTCTCATGAATATTCACAATTTAAAAAGTAAATAAAAAATAAAATAAAATTTTAAAATTAAAAAAAAATTTTTTTTAAACAACTAGTTTTGGAGTAATTTTTTACGCAGTAATAGATAACTAATACAGAAAGTTTGGGTCTTTCCCACATGATGGAGCCATTTAGCAGCACACAGAAGTGACTTGCTGAGGTGGCGTGAGCTGAGTACTCTTTTCTGGGTGATTCTAGCAAGAAAAGAGAAGGAGAGCAGACACTTAAGGAAAAGTACCACCCCGTGTATGGAGACCAACAGGGAAGTGCTGCCAGGCAGACTCCGCTAGGACTGGAGAAGGAAAGGGATGGTGCCTGTTCAGAAACCAGGCTTGTTTCTCTTTTCAGGTTAGACCTTGACGCCTCCTCTTTCCCACCCTTTCTGTCTTCCTCAAGCCTCACACACGCTTGGGTTATAGACAGACTACATGTTGCTTTCAGACTATCTCACATCAGCTCTGTCAAGGTGTGTAACTCCTTTCTTTCTCGGAAGGTTATTTTAAGAGGCTAACAAGATAATAAATAGATTCTTTGGTGCTCTTGAACTCGGTCAAGCCCACAATGGATTCCCCTAGTGTTTGTGACTGAGAAACAATATAGTAGAGTGCATTTTGGCACCAGATGCCACCAGGTTCAAATGTGGCCTCTGCAGCTTAACAGCAGTGTTAGGGAGGTAGCCCTCTGAGCCTTGGTTTGCTTACGTATAAAATGGGAATAATATCTAGCTTATTAAATTCTTTAAGTGAGATAATGCACACATTTCCAAATACAGTTCCTGGCATCTAGAAAATGCTCACAAAAGACTAGCGTCCTTCCTTTCCATTCTCTCATCTGAATCATTGAAAGCAACTCTAATAACTCACAGAGAATTATAAAAAACTTTAAGGTTTATTTTATAGTTCAAGAGGGAGGAGAGGTATATTATGAACACTTTAGACATGCAATCATTCGCCAAGAAAGAGGAAATCATTTGTATGGCCTGATTTTTATGCTCTTTGTGCTCTACCATCAGATAGTACTTGAAATACCAGGATTCAAATAAATCTATGAAAGTTACCCAAAGCACAGATGAAGCATAGATGGATTTTTAACCATTACTTAAATAAGAAGAACTGTCCCTGTGAAACACATTTAGAGATAAAGGGCAACTTAGAGCACATTCAAGATAAAGGCATAGCATGTAGGGAAATCTCATCTTGACTGTCGTTTAGAGGCAGTGTAGTACTGAAATGCCTGGATTCAAATCCCTGCTCTGCCTCTAATTAGCTGTGTGACTTTGAACAACAAACTCCCTTAGCCTCAGTCTCCTTATCCCTAAAATGACAATAATTGTAAGACCTGACATAGGGTTGCTGTGAGAATTGAGAGTGTGTGTGTGAGAGAGTTTGCGTGAAATGCTTATACCAGTGCCTGCCAACGACTAAATGTAAGTGGTCACTATCATTTTCAAGTGAACTCTGACTTGAAACTTCAGAGACAGGGAATTCAGTGCCCTACACGACCAGCCTTCCATTGTTGGACAATGGGACAGAATAAAGCAAGGCTACTCTTTATCCAACGAGGCAAACCTCCTGATACTCAGGGGCAGCTAGAGCCTCCCTCTGTCCTGCGCCTCCTATAATGAAAGGTTTCTAGCTCCTCTGTTCTGTGACTGCCTTCCTCTGACTACTCCCACTTTGTCAATGATCATTCTGGAGTGTGTTGTGCAGGCAGAATTAACCCAGTGCTTCAGATGTGGCTGAGCAAAATGGGACCAGGGTTTCCACTAACCAGAAATAACTCTGTACCCTACCATCACAGCATTCCATTGTGTTGGGTTTTTGGTTTTTGCTATTAATTTGGGGTTTGTTTTGTATAAGAGCAAGTTTATTTGGTGTGAAATATAGGTCTTCATCTCTTGGGTTTTAGCTTATTTGTTTGATTCCAGCCTTCTATCTCTTCTATCCTACTGATTGCACTTCGAATTCTATTTTCCCCACATTTGTGTCAGCTACAAACCAGACAAGAATCTTTCATCCAAGTCATGTAGAGAGGAACATTTTCTTTTTTTTTTTTTTGTCTTTTGTCTTTTTCCGTGTCCGGCAACGGATCGCAACCCTCAGTGTTGCCCCCGTACCAGGCCGGGGACCGGCAACGGGATCGCAACCCTCGGTGTTGCCCCCGTACCGGACCGGGGACCGGCAACGGGATTGCAACCCTCGGTGTTGCTCCCGCACCTCGCTCAGCCATTGAGCGGGAACCGGTCTGTATGTGGGATCTGAACCCTTGGGCGGGAGCACCGCCGCGCTTCCCGAGCGGCGCACTATCCAGTGCGCCACCGGGCCGGCCCAAGAGAGGAACATTTTCTTAAGTTGCTGATAGTAAGAGAGGAGCACTGATCCATCTCAGTGGGTTGGAGAAATGAGGGTGTTGAGCACGTTTTGGATCCAACTTACCCATGGATGGTGTGGTCTGGAGTGAAATAATCTCTGCAAGAAAAGAAAAGCCATTGATCAATAGCCAAATAAATGAATAAATGAATCATTAGAGATGCCTGGAGAAAGAAATACCCAGGCTAAATTTCACACTGAGCTAGAAATGACCAATATTAGATACTCCCTGAGAAATTTTTTTGGCTCCAAATGTTTTACTTTCTGTGGTTTCAGTTACCCGCAGTCAACTCCAGTCCAAAAATATTAAATGGAAAATTACAGAAATAAGCAATTTGTAAGTTTCAAATTGTGTACTGTTCTGAGTAGCTTAATGGAATCTCAGCCTGTCAAGCGCCATCCCGCTGGGGACGTGAATCATCCCCTTGTCCAGAATATCCATGCTGTCTACCCTGCTCACCTGTTAGTCACTTAGCTGTCATCGAGATTATCAGAGGTTATCAGATTGACTGTCGCAATATCACAGAGCTTGTGTTCAAGTATTTCTTATTTTACTTAATTAATGGCCCCAAAATGCAAGAGTAGTAATGATGGCAATTTGGATATGCCCAAGAGAAGTCATAAAGTGTTTCCTTTAAGTGAAAAAATGAAAGTTCTTGACTTGATAAAGAAAAAAAAACCCATATGCCAATGTTGCTAAGATCTATGGTAGGAACAAATCTCTCCATGAAATTGTAAAGAAGGAAAAAGAAATTTGTGCTAGTTTTGCTGTCACACCTCAAACTGCAAAAGTTACATCCACAGTGCATGGTAAGTGGTTAGTTAACATGAAAAAGGTATTAAACTTGTGGATGGAAGACATGAACAGAAACACGTTCCAATTGATGGCAATTGGGTTGGGTACTATCCAAGGTTTCAGGAATCCACTGGGAGTCTTGGAATGTATTCTCCAAGGATAAGGGGGACTACCATTTTAGGAAACATAGGGAAGGAGTCTGTGGTGTGGGGATGGAGGGGCTTGGGGAGACTGATGATGGTGGAGCATGAGGTCCCCAGAAATCAGAAAAGAATGGGGTACAACACAGAGCATAAAATAAGTGACTTCTGCAATCACCAAGGGGACATAATGGAGGAACTGAAGTCAGGTGGAGTCAGTAGGGCACATTTCATGAAAAAGGGTTTTTTTTTCAGTGAAAGCCTTAGATTGCATAGATTACTAATTATGGAAATGTGAAAGAGCATTATATACTTGTGTCTGAAATTTTTTTTTTTTCTTACACTGAACAGGTCTCTAAAGAGTCATACAGGGGTACTCCAAAAAGTTCATGGAAAAATAGAATTAAATGATAATACAAATCTTTTCATGAACTTTTTGAAGTACTCTCATATTTTCTAATCAAGAGATTTATCCCAAAAGTTAAAATTCAGTTTTTGTGATGAGAGAAGGAATTTGACATTCTACATAAAATCCATGTCTGTGGCTTGACTAATTGTGATGTCACATGGAGAACTGAACGATCAAGGGTATTGCTGTGAGAGGAGAGACGTATGTTGTGCTGGTGTGCTAGAAGAGAGTGTGCTGCACTGATGCCATTTGCTGCTGCTGGGCCACTCTGGGCGACCTTGAGCAGTGCTGTCTTAGTGTTTCTGTTACCAAGAAGTTCATGAGATTTCCCTTTGTTGGATGGACTCAGAATCTCCAGCCAAATATATGAAGGTATCCATCTGGAGGCCCTTTAAAATGACATAAAAGGGCTATGGAAAATGCCTATAAGTAATTCATGGATGAGGCTAGTTCTATTTTTGAACAGTGGTTTGCAGTGATGTGCTGTCTGAGCTGTCTGGGCAAAACAGAATAGGAGCTGTCTTCCTAAGATCTATTCCCGGCAGAGTTGCTGTTTACTCACTAGGAGAGATAGTGAGCCCCATGCCATCATCGGCAAGTCCTTCTGCCTCATTTCTTCTCTAATGGCAAGTCACGGCAATATTTACTTTGCCTGCTCTGCCCCCTGTGGTATATTATGAAGGCTTCTCCATGGGGCAGCTGCCTTTCCTGCCTATGTACCTCAGGCCGTATCTAGATCATCAGTGAAGAGTTTAGATGTGGGTATATGGTGCCACTGGCCCATTGGCTCGTATTATGAAGGCTTCTCCATGGGGCAGCTGCCTTTCCTGCCTATGTACCTCAGGCTGTATCTAGATCATCAGTGAAGAGTTTAGATGTGGGTATATGGTGCCACTGGCCCATTGGCTCCAGAGTCATGTAAGAGAAGCACACTCGTTAGGGAGTAGGAGAGTATGAGAGGGTGGAGGGAAGCATCTGTCTGGTTTTCCAGTGAAGAAAATACAAAAACACTCTGCAATCTGAAGAGATGAGAATTCAGCAGTCCAGTATGCTCCTAGACAGTCATTTCCAGACGCTCACTTGGAAGTATTTCTCAGAGCAGAGAAAAGGAATGTAGGATGGATCTAATGACATTAGCAAGGATATCCCCAGGTCTCCTAGATTGAGATTTTAAAATATACTATTGCAGTATGTCAGGTGGCTGATGATTGGCAGAAGTAGACTATACCCACCATAAAATTAGAGTGGTTTCTCTAGTTAATGAATGAACAATCTGTGCTGGATATTATTTGTTGAAAATCAGAACCATTCCACTCTTCTAAGCTCTCCTCTGTACTGGAGGGTTGAGAAGATCAGAAAACACAGTTCCCAGATTCCCTTGCCAGTAGGACCCAGATAGATTTGGCCAGTGAGAAGCACTTGTTTGAGATTTTGTGGATACAAGAGAAGAACTGTTTTTTCCTAAGTGGCAGCTGTAGATGAATGTGTGGGTATCAGCAGATGACAGATGTGGCAGGGATTTTACCTGAGGTTTTCAGGCATCCTCCTGAGAGTCACCCACTTGTTCATGTAGAAGTCAGCTAAGGCCATTGGTGATGAGTTCTTGTAAACCTGTTCTTCCAGGTTTCCTCAAAGCAACCTTGCTTTCCTCTGCTCCCCTAGCCTCCCAACATAAAACACCACTTGTGCTATACTCCAATTCCTTTTATTAAATTTTTTCCTAGTTCAAATACCTAGAATAGCTTTTGTTTTACTGACCTAACCCTTACTGATAGACATACCGTAAACTTACAAATATTGGGATACCCTGGTTCTTGACCCAAACTAAGTACCAGCAAGCCACATGCTTATCTGGTTGCAAAAGCCCAGTTCATGCCCAGAAATCCATGAAAAATATGCCCCCATCCATGCAAATAACATTTATTGAATACCTCCTGGTACCAGCATTGTTTTAGCAATACAGGGAGATTACATTCTAGTGAGAGAAGAAAGATCATAAATCAGTAAACATATAATACATCACATAGTGATGAGTGTTATGTTTTTTTTTTTTTTTTTTTAAAGGTAAAGGGAACACTGTGCCTGTGAGTAGGGGGTGTTCTTTAATATATGGCAGTCAGAAAAGGCCTCATTAATAAGGTAATATTTGAGCAGGGATCTGAAAGAAATGAGACAGTCATGGAGCTATCTGGAAGAAGAGTTTCCTCCTAGTGTAAAGTCTTGGAGGCATGAACAGGCTTAGTCTGAAGGAGAGAACAACATGCCTGTGGCAGAGTGAGCAATATGGAGAAGATAAAGAGGTTGGTTCAGAAAGGTGACAGGGGTCCATATCACATACAGTCTTATAGACCATGCGAAGGATTTTGGCTTTTACACTGAGTAAGATGGGAAGCGATTTCTCTGGATAGTTTCAAACATGTATTGCCTCTGTCTTAAAGAGAAAACAAAGAAAACTTTATTTTATAAAAATAAAGCCTGACAAAACACAGCATTCTATCTTCAAAAGCCACACAGCACCTAGTTTTCCACTGGTCAACTACCCCTCAAACATAATCGATTGGCTTCTTGGTTTTTGTTTGAAAACCCCAGTTTTTGCCATCCAAACAATCTGGCATATAAAGTAATTATAAAGGAATTCCATATCAAACCCTTTTCATAATTTTCTGCAAATTGAAAAATAAAGGCTGAGTTCCCCAGATGGTTATAAGATAATGTTGGATTTAAGGAGAGACAGGAGGCTAAAAAATAATAACTTGATGCTAAGAGAGAAATGCATGTCATCTGACTGAGATGACTTCCTGGAAAGAATGCCTACTTGGTATTAGAGAGTGTGTCCCTGGAGAGGGCACCCGTACAACCGGCACCATGAAAGTTCCTATAGCTGCACTCCACATTCCTCTGTGCTGAAGGAAACATCAAGATAAAGAGGCATTCTTCCCCCGAGGAGCTCATTTCAGTTCTTTAGGGCTATACACAAATACCACGCTAAGACTTGCACAATCTCAGGGACTCCAAACAAGCCTCCTGAAGCAGCAAGCAGCTGAAAGCCAAATGGAGACTGCAAGGAAATGATAAGGGGGGAGGGGTGGGGGAGG
>NW_007727056.1:34034-34517 GCF_000696425.1 Galeopterus variegatus
TGGGGGAGGGGTGGGGGAGGGGCAGGGAGAAGAAGAAAAAGAAAAAGAAATTCGACTGTCCCACGTAATACTCAGGGACTGTTGGGAGGGAGGGAAAGTCCCCCAACAAAACACTAGGAAACAAAGGAGAGGAAAATAGCTGAGTTTCATTCACTGAGCTTAGCCAGAAGTAACACAAAGAGGAATTTCAGTTTGGCTTTAGAAACATTTTTAGCTGAAAGGATAAGAGAGTTAGAGCCTCTATTTCCGTTTGGTTCAATCAAGCACTTTCCCTCATCAGCTTCTCACCTAAAGCCGCATTTGGGAAAATACCATGTAACCATTAAAAAGCAAAGACCATCCAGCTCTATGTAGACATGAGAATAGCTTAAAACATCAATTGTACAGCCAGAATTCAGAGGCTGTTAACATAAAAATAACCAAAATTTTTTTTTTATTTTGTCAATATACAATGTAGTTAGTTATTGTGTCCCATCACCGAAA
>NW_007727056.1:34970-36855 GCF_000696425.1 Galeopterus variegatus
GAGGCTGCACCATTTTGCAGTCCCACCAGCAATGTATGAGAGTTCCTTTTTCTCCGCAGCCACGCCAGCATTAAAATAACCAAAATTTTAAAAAGGCAGTCCTGGCTTTAAGAGTTCACCATGTCAAAACCCTCCTTCCCAACTCTCTCTCTCTCTCTCACACACACACACATACACACACACAAACACAACACACACACGACTTTCCTGTCACTCCGCTCATCTACTTTGAGTGTCACATATGTACACATTCATACATACAAGTGTGCTCCTCTCATCCACTTCAATGCTGAACACATGTTGAATGAAAGTATTCTACCTCAGGGTGGCTCTTCTGCCTTAGTTATTCTGTTCATGGAATGTGTATTCGTCAGCATTCTCCAAGACTGAAACAATAAGATAGATAAATGAATTATTAGGGGAATTGGCCCACAAGATTATGAAGGCTGGGAAGTCCCACAATAGGCTGTCTACAAACTGGAGGCCCAGGGAAGCCAGTAGTGTGGCCCAGTACAAGTTCAAAAGCCTCAGAGGGAAGCCAGTGATGTAACTCTCAGTGTGAGGCTGAGGGCCTGAGAGACTGGGGGAAAACTAGTGCAAATCCCAGAGTCCAAAGGCTGGAGAACTTGGAGTTCTGATGTCCAAGGCAGGAGAAGAAAGGTGTCCTGGCTATAGAAGAGAGACAGTGAATTCACCTTTCCTCTGGCTTTTTGTTCTATCTGGGCCCCCAGCTGATTGACGGTGCCCACCCACACTGAGGGCAGGGTCTTCCTCACTTAGTCCATCAAATCACATGCCAATCTCCTCTGGAAACACCCTCATAGACACACCCAGAAATAATGCTTTACCAGCTCTCTAGGTATCCCTTCATCCAGTCAAATTGACACCTAAAATTAACCATCACAGCCTGATTTGAGAAGTACTGAAAACCTTTGCCCCAAACAGCACATCTCAACTTCAGCTAGCCACAATTCCAGTGCTCAATAGCCGCCTGTGGCTAGTGGCTCCAGGCTTGTTCTATCTCACAAGATTGCTGTGTGTAATGAGATAATATAAGTGAACACATCCTATAAGTGCTAAAATGCTGTCATATGTATGGTGCTCATAAATTCAATGATCACTTGAGTCTGTCATGTGTTATGCCAACTGTTATGGGCCCTATTTCCCCATCTGACTTTCCTCCATGATGGTAAGCCATGAACTGGACACATTGCCACATGCACTTGTATTTGCTACTACAGTTGTTGTCTCAATGAAGAGTACATGTGCAATTAGGATGCGTAGGGTTGAGTTCCTGACCACCTCCTCGCTATACAAACTTGGGCAAGTCCTGTTTCACTTTTCAGCCTCAGATTTCTTATCTGTAAAAAGGAAAATAATATCTCTTCTACATACCACAAAGTTGCTGTGGAAATAAATAAATATAGTATTGTGCAAGGAAACTATTATATATTATAAAATGCTGGCTATTGTCATTCTCGTATTTATTAAACTTAGCATGCCTTCACATAATTGTTGATTGGGTATTGAGAACATAGATAATTTTAGAAATTTCAAAATTTTAGGTATGTTTCTTATTCATTGCTTCCTCTAGCACAGAACTACCTACAGGCTTGCAGTGCCAGGCTGTACTCTCAGATGTGATGCCTACAAACACCCCTTTTGCTAGAGAATGCATCCCTGGATAGATTGTTTTTGTAGGGTGCTTGGGGAGGATGGCTGAAGCAAATTCAGATTAGAGTGATATCAAGAACATGGTTTGGAGTCAGAAATAGTAGGTGACAGTGTTGGTACTGTTACCTGCTCTCTGAGTTATTTTCCTTTGGAATGCCAGTTTCTCCATCCATGAACTACGCTACCACCTACAATTGTTGTAAAATTTATG
>NW_007727056.1:38560-40849 GCF_000696425.1 Galeopterus variegatus
CTCCGCAGAGTCCCCTCCATCAAGGAGGCCCTCACCGGATGTGCCCCTTGACCTTGGACCTCCCGGCTCCAAAACTATAAGAAATAAATTTCATTTCTTTATAAATTATCCAGTTTCAGGTATTCTAATCAACAGAAAATTAAGACTTGAGACTTTTGCCAGAATATTGAGAAGCCCAGACAATAGGTCTCATCCTCAGGGACAGTAGGGTACAGTAGTGCTCCCCTACTTTAACATGCATATGAATCACCTGGGACCTTGATAACATGCAGATTCTGACTCAGGAGATCTGAGGCGTGGCCTAAGATTCTCATGTCTAACAAGCTCCTAGGTAATAGTGACACTGGCAATTCATGGGCCACATGTAGAATTGCACTGGTTCAGTGGTCCCACAGGAGGATTTGGAAAAACCTGGACTCTTATCCTGGCTGCACCTCTTCCCAGATGTTATTTTCACTTTTCTCATCTGCTCCATGCCACTGCCCTTGAGGACGAGACCTATTGTCCAGGCTGCTCATAATTCTGTGTTCCTGCTCCCCTACTCTTCAGTCTCCCTTACCATCTCCTTACCTCTGCACATTCCAGTAAGTTCTATCAATACAAGTTCCCTCCTCCCACTTCCCACACCTCCATCAGTGGTGGTGATTCAAAGTACTGATTGTCAAAATTCCAGTAAGTTCTATCAATACAAGTTCCCTCCTCCCACTTCCCACACCTCCATCAGTGGTGATTCAAAGTACTGATTGTCAAATCTCCTCCTCTCCTCAATCTTGCTTGCTTCACTCATTCTGTACCTAAATTTGGATGACTTAGGTCTAAGTGTGCCTAAGGACATTTAGCCACAAATGCTTTCTTCCCACATGCAGTGTGTACTGGTTGTAGGTTTTCCCATTTATGGAATTCTAGATGGCCCCCAAGATTCCAGCCCCCATGGGGTATACACATCTTCTTTCAGTGATTCAGCTGAATACTAATCCAGGTACCACTGTGAAGGGATTTTGCAGTGGTATTTAGTTTCCCTAGTCAGTGACTTTAACATAAAGAGATAATCCTTGGTGGGCCTAACCTAATCAGATGAGCCTTTAGAAGGAATTGGCTCTTCCTGGTATAAGAGATCAAAACTGCGAGAAGGAACTGTTGTGGGAAAGATTCTCTATTGCTGGATTTGAAGATGGAGAGTTCCATGTGGCAGGGAATGACTGGGACTCTGGGAGCTAAAAGTGGCCCCTGGCTGACAGTGAGACAGGAAATAAGGATCTCAGGCCTCCAACAGGAAGGAACTAAATTTGGCCAAATAAATGAATGAGCTTGGAAGAAGACTCTTCCCCAGAGGCTCCAGATAAGAGCCTAGACCAGCAAAAACATTTATTTTGGCTGGTGAAACCCTGAGGAGAGGATCTAGCTAAGCCATGGATGGACTTCTGACCCTCAGAAGCTACAGATGATGAATGGGAATTGTTTTAAGCCACTAAATTTGTGATAATTTGTTACACAGTAGTGGAAAACTAATACACTAATACACCTATCCAGTTTACCAAAATAGGAAAACAAATGACCTTCAGTCTATTTGGCTAGACTTTCTCTTATACAAATTTTCCTATGAATCAAAGCACACTGGGTCAACCAAAGTATGAGTGACGTAATATGCACACAGCATCTAAAGGAAATATTACTAACACTAGGATCATGGATAAGAACACTCCCTGCTTCCTCTTATCATTTTCCTCTGTTCTAGCCATAATGGCCTCCTTGCTTTTCCTTGAATACATCAAGCATGGATTTGCCTCAGTGCCTTTGCACATGCTGATCCCTCTGCCTGGATTAGCCTTCCTTCAGATAGTTTCATGACTCCCTTCCTCATGTCTTGTGGGTCTCTACTCACATGCTTCCTTATTACTTACATTTATGGCATATGTTATTTCTCACATACATGGACAGGCCTTTCCTAACCCCACTATCTAAAATAGCCACCCTTTAACCCTTCCCCAGTGCTATGGTTTGAATATGTCACCTCAAAATTAATGTGTTGAAACATAATCACCAATGTGATAGCATTAAGAGGTGGGGCCTTTAAGAGGTCATTGTCATGAGGGTGGAGCCCTCATCAATGGAATTAATAATCTCATAAAGGAAGTGTAAGGGAGCTGTTTGCCCTTTTTGTCCTTTTTCCTCCAGCCATGTGAGGATGCAACAAGAAGGTGCCATCTTGGAAACAGAGAGTAACCCTCACCAGACACTGAATCTGCTGGTAACTTGATCTTGGAATTCCCAGCCTCCAGAGTTGTGAGA
>NW_007727056.1:40998-48684 GCF_000696425.1 Galeopterus variegatus
ACCCTCACCAGACACTGAATCTGCTGGTAACTTGATCTTGGAATTCCCAGCCTCCAGAGTTGTGAGAGATAATTTTTTATTATTTATAAATTGCCCAAGGATGGCCAGTTAGCTCAGTTGGTTAGAGTGAAGCCTTATAATATCAGGCTAATAGGTTCAGATCCCCATACTGGCCAGACACCAAAAAAAATAAAAATAAGTAAATAAAAATAAAAATAGTCCAGTCTGTGGTATTTTGTTATAACCATCTAAGGTGACTAAGATAGAAATCGATACCAACAAGTGGGGTATTGTGATAATAAAATACCTAAAAATATGGAAGTGGCTTTAGAAATGTGTAATGGGTAGAGATTAAAAGAGTTTGGGAGCACATGCAAGAATAAAGCTAGATATTCACTTATTGTGTTTCAACAAATACAACTTTCCTCTAAAAACATTAATTTCATTTATTGTGTTTCCATAAATTAAACACATTAAGGGTGACTCTGGTGAGGGCTTAGAAGAAGAGGCCTTCGGGGAAAGCCTTTATCTTTTTAGAGATTACTTAAGTGGCTGTGATTAGAATGCTGGTAGAAATATGGCTGGTAAGGCAATTATTAAACACATTAAGGGTGACTCTGGTGAGGGCTTAGAAGAAGAGGCCTTCGGGGAAAGCCTTTATCTTATTAGAGATTACTTAAGTGGCTGTGATTAGAATGCTGGTAGAAATATGGCTGGTAAGGCAATTCTGATGAGGTCTCAGATGAAAATGAGAAATAAGGAACTGAAAACCAGAAAAAATAAAAATAAAGAAGGCCAACATTGTTATAAAATCACAAAAAATTTGGCTGAATTGTGTCCATGTTCTAATGTTTTATGGAAGGCAGAACTTAAGAGTGATGAACTAGGATATTTGGTGGAAGAAATTTCTAAGCAAAATGTTCAGGGTTCTGCATGGCTTCTCTTGGCTTCTTATAGTAAAATGTAAGAAGAGAGAAATGAATTAAAGACAGAATTTATAATCAAAATGGAAGCAGATGTTAAATATTTAGAAAATTCTCAGTCTGGCCAGGTTGTAAAGAATAAAAAGATACGTCTGGGAAAAAATACCAAAGTCTTGGCCAAGTGAAAGTTTGGTAAGGAGATTAATATAGATAGAAGGAAGCCATATAGTATTTATCAGGACAATGGAAAAATAATTCCAAAGACATTTCTGAGATATTTGTTGCTGCCCCACCCATCACAAGCCCAGAATGCCAGGACCTTCAGGTTAGATGGGTACAAAGGAGAGGCCCAGGGTACCTGGTGGACCTTGAGGTTCACTGCCCAGGGCTACCTCAAGTTTCTTCTCTACTCTTTCTGGTACAGAGCTCCTTCACTACCAGAGCTGTGGCTCAAGTGAGCCCAGGTTTGGCTTGGTCTGTCCCTCCACACAGTGCCAATTCTGCAAGTGTGTACATTGCAAGAACTGTGGAGGCATGGTTACCTCCACCTAAACTTCAAAAGATGTCTTGGAGAGCCTCAGATCCCAAGCAGAGAACTGCCATAGGGAGGGGAGTGCCCCTGCAGAAAGCCTTCACTAGGGCAATGCTTAGTGGAGCCATGAGAGCACAGCCACCACAGAGAGACCCCACTAAGGCAGCACTTAATGGAGCCATGGGAATAGAGCTACCTTCAAGATCCCAGAGCTGAAGAGCCACCAGCATGCAACACCAGCCTGGGAAAGCCATAGACACCCAACTCCAACCCCTAAGAGCTGGACATGGGCTGTTCCCAGTGAAGTCATGGAGGCAGAGCTTACCTGGGCCTTGGGGAGGCCCAACCCTCAGCCCAGTATGTTCAGAATGCAGGACACAGAGTCAAAGAACATTATTCTCAAGCCTTTAGATTTAAAGTTTGTCCTACTGGGTTTTGGATTTGTTTAGGACCTGTTATTCCTTTTTTCTTTCTTATTTCTCCCTTTGAATGGAAAAGTCTATACTATGCATGTCTTACCATTATATTTTGGAAGCACGTAATTTGTTTTTTTTTTCACAGGCTCACAACTGGAGAGGAATTTGCCTCAGGATGAATTGTACCTTGAGTCTTACCCATATTGATTTAGATGATATTTAGATGAGACTTTAGACTTAGACTTTAAAGTTGATGCTAGAACGAGTTAAGGCTTTTGAAACAATGTGTTGAAATGAATGTATTTTGTATGTGAGAAGGAAATGAATTTGGGGGGGCCAATAGTGGAATGCTATGGTTTAAATATTTTTGTCCTCTCCAAAATTCACATTGAAACTTATCATCAATGTAACAGTGTTAAGAGGCAAGACCTTTGGAATGTGATTAGGTCATGAGGGCTCCACCTTCATGGATGGAATTAGTGACTTATAAAAGGCCTGGAGGGAACTAGGCAGGCCCTTTTTGCCTTTCCATTTCTTCCACCAAGTGAGGACACAGCATTTGTCCCCTCTGGAAGACACAGCAATAAGGCACCACCTCGGAAGGAGAGAGCAAGTCCTTGCCAGACACTGGATCTGCTATTGTCTTGATCTTGGACTTCTCAGCCTCCAGAACTGTGAGAAATAAATTTCTATTATTTATAAATTACCCAGTGCAAGGTATTTTGTTTGAGCAACTCAGTGGACTATGACACGCACCAAAACCTACCCACATTCATCTAAACTCCTTGTTTTCTTTCAGTGCTTTACTGTCTCTCCCAAGCATTTATTAACATCTAATATATTTTAATCTCTTTTTGTTTGCCTTCCTCCACTGGAGCATAAGAAACCTACCCACATTCATCTAAACTCCTTGTTTTCTTTCAGTGCTTTACTGTCTCTCCCAACCATTTATTAACATCTAATATATTTTAATCTCTTTTTGTTTGCCTTCCTCCACTGGAGCATAAACTCTGGGAGGGCAGGCATTTTATCTGTTTGTTCACTGTTTTAGCTGCAATAACTAGTAGAGTGTCTGACATAGATGAGGGTACTTCCAAAAGTTCATGGAGAGATTTGTATTATCTTTCAATTCTATTTTCCATAAACTTTTTGAAGTACTCCTGTAGTACGGACTCAATAAATATCAGTAAACAGATGAATATTGTAAATTATTTAATATATTGAAATCTTCTATATAAGAGGATAACTATAGTTAACCAGATTTATGCACATATTAACCACAAAGAGAAAATATATTATGGCCTCAAATTTCTTTACAAATTCCTTCTATAGTACTTTTGATTTGAACTTAAATACTTAAAATGCCTTGGTGTCTATGAAGTCTCACTTGTGTACATGGGCACACACACATGCACACACACACACAAAGCTTAATAAGGAGTACAAACAATGTGCACCACAAATGTGTTTCTTTTGTGAGGGGGTGAATTCTTTGTGAACTCTGAAATGCAACATGGCACTCATTGCCTTAGTAGAAAGTAGAAACTTGTGCCCTGGTGACCACACCTGTTGAAACTCAGCTTAACTTAGATGAATCTACCAAATCTCTATGCAAGGCAGGAGGACAGAGAGGAAAGAGTATTTGTGTCTAAAATGTTTCTTGACTGTTTCACAATGACCTTAATTTAGTGTTAATGGTTTAATTTCCAGGTTGCACATCCTCCCTCCTTAAATAGCACTTAGTGTAATTGATGCCAGGTTAATCATTGTGACAACCAATTAAGTGTCCATGGGGCAGGAACCACATGCTGTTTTACCTGTACTTAAAGAGGAAAATGTCATGCACTTCTAAAGAAACAATGCCACCTGAAAAATAGCACCGAGTCTCAAATGAGATCTTTGAGAAAAATAAACTATAAAGCACAAAAGGAGAAAGAGACGAAACTCAACTGTAAGAATTAGGGTGAAGACTAAGGTGATTATTTCTTTCTTCTTTACATTTTTAAATAGTTTCCAATATTTTTACAATAGGTATGTACTATTTTATAATTATTGATGACATGGTGTTATGTAAAAGAATGTTTTATATGAAGAGTATTCCCAATTTTAGTTGGGACTATAAAAATCTATGAGATTATAAGGAAGCACACTAAAATGTTAACAATGGGTAACTCTGAATAATGGGATTATTGATAAATTTTATCCCACCCCCCTTTGCTTTTTATTATTTTCTAAATTTTGGACAGCAAGTATGTGCTACCTTTGAAATTTAAAAATAAAGTTGTTTAATTTTCTAAAGATTGTTACCATCCTGTATTTATAATAATTAAGCATCTTGTTTGGGCTTATTTTAAACAGGTTTCATCACTCATTCCTGGTGTCATACTAATAAGAGGAGGAAGTTTTTATTTGGGAGAAATAAAGTGCTCCTCTTAAAGCATATCGCCTTTTAGAGGGAATCTTTCCATCCTCTCTTCTCCTGTGATTTCTCCATCGCTAGTGGAAACAGGTCAGGTACGGAGCTCTGCAACCCTGGACTTACACTTGTTTGAATCCAGGGCTGGGATGGACTTCGGAAACCAACCAACACCCCTTTCTTTCACAGTCGAGGAAACAGAATTCCTGAGAGGGTGGGATTTGCTCCAGGTGACACTGTGTTGGTTGACATCATGACAAACCCAGATCTGGAATCCCAGTGAGAACTTGTGTTCTCTCCTTTCTACTTGTCCACGGTGCTTATCTTTTGGACTCAGAAATAGAATCTTAAAAGAATTCCAAGCACAATATATATAATATAGTAGACTCTCAGTAAATGAATAATGAATGAACAGGTAAATTAACTAAAAAAGCTTGAACATCAATGATTACTCCTTTACATGGTGAAAAAGACGTTCTGGAAATAGATATCAATTCCTTTTTTTTCTCTCCCTTAATAAGAGAAAACAAAAAGTAGAGAGAAAGCCACCTTAAAAGTAGAAAGTCTACCACTGTCTGCAGCAAGTGTTGGCAGTAGATGCCAGGGTCTGTCCCCAGAGAGGCAATCAAAACACCTCTGATGATGGAAATGGATAAGAAGTCCTGCGCAGATCCCTCTCTGGGCTTCAGTGGTCCAAAGACCTTGGAGGAAATGTGAAAATGTCTCTATCTTTTCCTGGTAGGTAAAGAGAAAACCTGATTCAGTGGCCAAAGGGGAGCTCCTGTAAGGAATCGCTTGAAATGCCCCCAGAACCCAATGGGATATTGGTCTGCTCAGTGAAAACCAAAGTGGCCAGCACATGACAAACTTCAGGTAGCAAAGGGAGGTTTAAATGCACCCTGGAGGCAGTAAAAGAAACAGAAAGAACATTTAGCCTTGAAAGTAGGGACAGTTTTAGAACCAAAGAGAACATTTTCAGGATATAGTAAGGCTTACTAATAACAATGGGCAGGCTTCTCGAAGGACAGTCTCTATGTGAAACACAGGGCTTGCTTTTCTTCTCTCATTCAAACCAACTAGATGCTCCTCAGTAGGCTGGCTTACTCTGAGAGGCACAGTCATTTCATACAACTTGGGGAGCCATGCTATTTGCAGAACATGGCAGCTTCCAGAGTTGACAAATTTCTCCATCATTCCCATTTTGAGGGGCTTTAATGCCACATTTCATATTTTTCCATCCAGAGATAAGTTTTCTGAAGATTTCAAATAGTCTTTTTTTTTTTTTTCCTTTTTTTTTGTCTTTTTTCGTGTCCGGCAATGGATTGCAACCCTCAGTGTCGCGCCCGTACCAGACCGGGACCGGCAGCAGGATCGCAACCCTCAGTGTTGCTCCCGCACCTTGCTCAGCCAGTGAGCGGGAACCGGTCTGTAGGTGGGATCCGAACCCTCGGCGGGAGCGCCACCGCGCTCCCATGCGGCGCACTGTAGCAGTGCGCCACCGGGCCGGCCCCTCAAATAGTCTTTTTAAGACAGTATTTTAACCTCAGTCTTTGACCTAGGTGAACTGTGACGCAAACCTGATAACCATGGTGTATCAGGCTTCTTTTCTTTGAAATTTTCTCTCCCAATTCTGAGATCAGGGGCTTGAGTTATCTTTATGGGATGAGAAAATAAAAGGTCACTAAAGAATATATGCATCTAGTTATGCTGGAGTTTAAATTTACTTAGATATCTCCCTTATTGGAAGATAGGCTCCTCTTCTCGAGAGAGTCTCCATTCCTTTTTTATTTACTAAAACCATTAACTAGACTTGTTTGTTAAAAGAGGGCTTTTCAGACAGAGTTGTTTAGGCTGAAATGAAAGCTATAATGAAGTTTTACCTTTAGAAAAGGGCCTTACACACAGAAATTGCTTACTATGCATTCATTAGATAAATAAGCTGTAAAGGCAGAATAATGCCCCCCCCCAAGATGTCCACATCGTAATCCTTAGAACCTATGAGAATGTAACCTAACATGACAAAAGTGACTTTGCAGAGGTCATTAAGTTAAGAATCTTGCAATGGGAATAGTATTCTGTATTTTCTGTGTGAGTTCAATGTAATCACAGGGTTTCTTAAAAATAAACGATGGAGTTAAAAAGGTCAGAGTAAGAGAAGACTGAAGATGCCGCACTGATGGCTCTGAAGATGGAGTAAAGGCTGCCAGCCAAGGAATGCAGGCAGCTTTCAGAAGGAAAAGGTGAGGAAATGGATTCTTCCCAAAGCCTCCAGAACAGATGCAGCCCTGCTGACATCGTACTGTTAGCCCAGTGAGACCCATTTCAGACTTCTGATCTATAGACCTGTAAGATACTACATCCATGTTGTTTTAAGCCACTGCATTTGTGGTAATTTGTTACAGCGGCAGTTGGAAGCTACTACATAACCCGGATGGAAAGAAGTATTTGAGAATTACCTAATCGATTTATCCCTCACTTCTTTCTTTAAAGAGACGATTAATAGATGGGGAAAGTAACCCTAGAGACTTCTAATGTGGACTCTTCAACTAGACTTTTCCAAGAAAACCATGCCACAATGACCCACAAGAATGAGTATACAAACCACAGCCATCCATGCTTTGGCCAATGTGCATTTCACAAAGCCATAGCAATCAGAACAATCTATTCTAAATTATGGAGCTTTTTGCTCTGAAAATCAGCTCTCTGGCCTTCTTTTTTACTCCAGAATATAACAAATTCAAATACCTCAATTGCACATGAAACAAAGACATTGCCTAATGTGTAATTTGGGAGGGAATTTAATGATACATCTGTCTGTTTTGACAAAGCACAGCCTTGAAGTATCTATTTAAAATAAAATCAGCAGATTGGCAGCGATTAAAAATAAAAGGCTATAAAAAGTTTAGGAAAAAAGCATTAAAGTCTAATAGCTCTTGGTTTATGTGCCAGCACTATAGTAAATATTTCCAGCACCAAATTTCTCTCTTGAAATCTTGGTATTAGCTATTGCAAAAAATGCCACCATTAAACACACAAAAAAGTGCATCTTTTTTAAAGATTAGGGAATGAGTCCATCTGGGATCCAGAAAGACTGAGCATGCATGATATTTCAAGGTATTTTATTGGACATTGCTGAGCACTATCTTTCACCAATAAGGTAGGAACAATATGTTATTACTTTGTATAGAGTGCTTTGAAATCTTTTTGATACCACATTAATGTTATTTTGCCTGAGCAATTTCTTTTAAATGTTTGGAATATCCTAATTGATGTTTTGGAAACAAATTATATAGCCATATTATGTATTTATATCTGTTCTCAAAAGCTTTAGTTTATACCTTTTTTTTTTTTTTTTTTTTTTTTTTTTTTAAGAGATGACCGGTAAGGGGATCTCAACCC
>NW_007727056.1:49612-72525 GCF_000696425.1 Galeopterus variegatus
GGGTTGAGATCCCCTTACCGGTCATCTCTTAATTTTAAAAAAAAAAAAAAAAAAAAAAAAGCAATATGCTACTGTGAAAATGAACTTTTAAGTACAGTTAGTCATGAAATCACAGGAATTGCCAGTGACTGAATGGTATCTGTAAGTACCCCAGTGGTAAAAGTTACTGCATATGCAGCAGCCCTGGACACAGCACCCACCCTGCTGGCTTCTGAGACCTGAGTCACATTACAATGACAGACCTCAGTTCCCCTCTGAGATTAATCTTCCTCTGCCCTCTGGCTCCAATCATACCTTATGTCTGCTTAGGTTATCTGCTTCCTTTCCTCAACTTAGCTTATTGACATTATTGGAGATTTGCATGAATCTAGTCCTTATACATCTCTTATCTGGTGTCTACCTAGTGATATAAATTCTCTTTCATGAGTTCCAGATACTATGGTGAAGGCTTACACTCAGTGACTTTCCCAAGAAATGGTAGTAAATAGGCACTTAAAAATAATTCTGGGGCTGGCCCCGTGGCGCACTCGGGAGAGTGCAGTGCTGGGAGCGCAGCAATGCGCCCCGCCGTGGGTTCGGATCCTATATAGGAATGGCCGGTGTGCTCACTGGCTGAGCGTGGTGCGGGCGACACCAAGCCAAGGGTTGCAATCCCCTTACTGGTCACGAAAAAGACAAAAAAAAAAAAAAATTCTGTAGCTTTATACAACTAGTTAACTGTGTAAATGATTAGAGATGATTTGTGGCATGGCATAGGACTATGCAAATATGGATCCTTAATATCTCTATTATCCTAATTATTTTCATAGAATGTAGTTGTCCAAGCCTCCCCAAGAAGAAAATTGAGGCAGAAGAAAAAGTAATAAATAAAATTATGTATTATTCAGTTTATGTTGCTTAAAACAAAATACCCGAAACTGGGTAATTTATAAAGAAATAAAATTTATTTATTACAGTTTCAGAGGCTGGAAAGTCCAAAGTCCAGGAAACACATCTGGTGAGAGCCCTTTGGTGGTGGCTCTACAGTGCAGGATATCACATGGCGAATATGGCAGGAGTGAGAGAGAGCTAAGCTTCTTATTCCCTCTCCTTATAAAGCCCTCATAACCACAGCCATGACCTCTATTAAACCATCAATAGATTAATCTATTCACGGGGGTGTGGTTCTCACAATCTAATCGCCTCTTAAAGGCCTCACCTTTTAATTACCATAATAGGATTTCTCACTCTCTTAACAATGTCACAGTGGGGATTAACTTTCAATAAGGTTTTGTGGACATTTAATTTGCAGCACCTACTATGTGCCATGTCTTGTGCCAAGTATTGGAAATATAATGGGGAATAAGATAGACACGGTTGTGGCCCTTTTCTTCATGTTCTAAAATAACTGCTAGAGCTCCAGCGATTATATATACATTCCAGGCAGCAAGATGGAGGGAGAAATAAAGCAGTGCGGGGCTCTTCTGTTTAAGGGGGGAGCTATCTATACCATCACTTAAATTCCATTAACCAAAACTTATCATATGTTCACAATGAGATGCAAGGGAGCTAGAGAAAACAGATTTTTAGCTGTGTGATGTGTCTGGCTCAAAATTTGTATTTTTATTTCTAAGCAAGAAGGAGGAATAGATCTTAGAAGTCAACGAGCATACTCTGACATAGTATCTTTATTTCTTTTGTATTCAATGGCATGTAGCCTGACTTCAAGCATTGAAAATACTCTGTATAACAAGTGTGACAGTATGAGAAACAGCTTTGTAACCTATAAAGTGCCACATAAACATAAAGTATTATTATTGAAGATAAAAAACCTATTAGCTGTTAATTCACATAAGTTGGTGCTTTCAACACCCCACCCAGAGTCTGAAAGGTGTGTAGGAAAGGACCAAGATCGATCTCATTATATATCGACTTCTTTTCTGCTAAATCATTTCAATTTTAGACTTATTTGGTTGCTAATTTTTGTAGAGTTATTTTTATTAACAGATTGTTTTTCTTTTTAAAATATTTAGATATTGTTCTTGTGTAAAATATCTGTCCTTGGGGATTTTTTTTCTATAATGCACCATGTACTCTCCTTATTACAATGATGCAGATATAAATTCATTCATTCACTCATTCAACATATGTCTATTGAATGCCTACTGTGTGGCAGGCACTGTTTTACATCCCAGATGATAAAGCATTCAGTATAAAAAACAAACAAACACGTTTTCAGAGCACACATATTCTACTAGGGGAAGAGCAAAAGGAATCTCTTTTTCATTTGTCAATTTGTGTGGGTGATACAAAAACAAACATTTTAAAATCAAATTATTTGTCTTTTGCTATTGAGTTTTTTAAGTTCCTCGTATATTCTGGATATTAATCCCTTGTCAGATGCACAGTTTGCAAATATTTTCTCACATTCTGCAGGCTGTCTCTTCACTCTGCTGATGTTCCCTTTCCTGTGCAGAAAAGCTTTTTAGTTTGATGTAGTCCAATTTGTCTACTTCTGCTTTTGTTGCCTGTGCTTTAGAAGTCTTCTTCATAAAATTTTTGCCCAGATCAATGTCATAGAATGTTCTCCTTATGTTTTCTTCTGGTAGTTTTATAGCTTTCGGTCTTACATTTAAGTCTTTAATTCATTTTGAATTGATTTTGGTCTATGGCAAGAGATAGGAGTCTGGTTTCATTCTTCTGTATATGGATATCCAGTTTTCACAACACCATTTATTAGTTACTGTAGCTTTGTAGTATATTTTAAAGTCAGGTAATGAGATACCTCCAGCAAAAAATCAAATAATTCAATTAAAAAATTGGCAAAAAACCTGAATAGACATTCTCAAAAGAAGACATACAAATGGCCAAAAGCTATATGAAAAAAATGCTTAACATCACTAATTATTGGGGAAATGCAATTTAAAACCACAGGGAGATATCATCTCATCCCAGTTAGAATGGCTAATATGAAGAAAACAAAAAATAACAAATGCTGGTAAGGATGCAAAGAAAGGAGACTTTTTAAACATTGTTGGGCATGTAAATTAGTACAGTCATTATGGAAAACAGTATGGAAGTTCCTCAAAAAACTAAAAGTAGAGCTACCATATGATCCAGCAATCTCACTGCTGCATATTTACCCAAAAGAAAGGAATTTAGCATACCAAAGAGACTTCTGCTCCCTCATGTTTATTGCAGCACTATTCACAATTGTCAAAAGATGGAATCAACCTAAGTGTCCTTCGACAGATGAACAGATAAAGAAAATGTGGTATATTTACACAATGGAATACTACTCAGCCATAAAAAAGAATGAAATCCTGTCATTTGTGGCAATGTGGATGAACCTGGAAGACATTATGTTCAGTGAAATGTCAGGCACAGAAAAATAAATATGACATATTTTCAATCATATGTGGGAGCTAAAAAAGAAAAAAAATGTTGAGCTTATAGAAATAGTAGAATTGTGATAAATAGAGGCTGGGAAGTGGGGAATAAGGAGAGGTTGATTAATGGATTCAAAACTACAGCTAGATAGGAAAAATAAGTTCTGGTGGTCTACAGTAGTACTAGGCACATATGATTAACAATTATTTATTGTCTGTTTTCAAATGGCTAGAAGAGAGGAGCTTAAATGCTCACATCACAAAGAAATGATTTTTTTTGATGATGGATATGCTAATTATCCGGATTTGATCATCACACATTATATACATGTGTTAAAATATAACTGTACCCTGTAAATATGTACAATTACTATGTATCAATTTAAAACAAACAACAAACAAAAGCCACTTAATGCCCCTTTATTTCTATAATGATAAAACAAGCATAACTCAATTGTAAGCATAAAGACTGCACCAAGAGAGAGGCAAAGTTTGCAGGCCTGAATGAACCAGCTGAACAGGATGTGACTGTATGGTGAGGACAGGAAAAATTATACAAGAAGAGAAAAAAAGTTGGTAAATGCTAGTGAAAGAAGTAAGTTCCCCTTATCCCTCTCCCAACCAATGGTGATAGTGCAAAGTGTTTTGCTGATGTGGGTTTGTCTTGGGATGAGAATGGCTGGAAATGCAATAGTTTCTATTGTCCTATGTTATCCCAACCAATTGTAAAGCTCATTAGCCAAGTGAGCAGAGGCAGTGCCACCCCCAGTGTGGAAAGTAGATGGTTCCCACTGAGGTACAGCTGAGTGAGAATTCCCAGTCAATGTGATTTATTCATCCATTCATTCATTGTGCTACTGGGGCTAGAGGTAAATAAGATAGACACAGTGTCTGCCCTCCTGTAGTTTCTAGTCTAGAAGGGTTGTGTAGATAAGAACAAAAATTTTAAAAAGTAAAGACTGATGAGGAATTATGACATGTGGTCCTGAGTTTAATTGGAGGTGGAGGATATTTGGCAGAAACTTTTCTAAGAAGGAGACATTTGAGCACAGATAAGAAGGATGAATAGACATTAAGGGGTGAAGAGAGGGCCTATTTTGGGAAAGCAATAAACATTAGAGGCTACTGGTAACTAAACAGGTTTTGGAGACTGAAGCCATTTAAAAGCTCCCAGGGTCCATATGTAGGTTGACTCATTTGAATCTTGCTATATAGTGTAGAGCATTTTCCATTAGTTAAGGTTAATATGTCCCTAGCACTGGTGTGTCCCTAGCACTAGAGCCTATTGCAAATATCTCTCCTCAAATCTGTGTTCAGTGACGTCAAAATGGTAGCTTGAAACTGACCACAGCTGAACTAATTATATTATGCAAATTGTCAAAGGCTACAAATCAGGGCTTTTTTTTTTTTCTTACACACAGCCACTTAGTAAACATTTGCCAGCATACCATTGCACTCTTATGTCAACTAATGCCAGGATGGTGGAGCAAGAAACAGCTGGAGAAAGGCAATAAAAGCAGTAGTTTAATTCAGCAGTTCTAATAAGCAATTTGATATGATATTTTGATATTTCTCTGATGGTTTAACATCTTCTTACAGAAAGCAGCTAGGTTGTTTTGGGAACAAAACAGAATAATAACTCATTTAGTTTCTTGCTTAATAACAATGGTCCTAGGATTTCCCCAAGTTTGATAACATCACTTCTACAGAGGAAGTTAGTAATTTTTGACAACAGCATATTTCATTTATTTATATTACTTTTTATCTACTCAACTTTAATCATTCAAAAATATTTTCTGATTACTAATTATTGTTTCAGATTCTGCGAGAGAAATACCCATGGAAAATAACAATCCTAAAACTCAGGGAGTTTTCAATTTAGTTGAAATGAGACTTTAAAATAAGAAATATTTAGGGCCGGCCCGTGGCTCACTCAGGAGAGTGCGTTGCTGATAACACCAAGGCCACGGGTTCGGATCCCATATAGGGATGTCCGGTTGCTCACTGGCTGAGTGTGATGCTGACAACACCAAGCCAAGGGTTGAGATCCCCTTACCGGTCATCTTTATTAAAAAAAAGAAAGAAAAAGAAAAAAAAAGAAATATTTGAATTTTGGAAGGCTATAAATCTGAATGAGGAGCTCAAATATTATGAGATGTAAGACAGAGGTAAGCACGGATAAAAATGATGAGGCTCGAGGAGCTCTCTGGAAACTTGAACTGAGCTGGGTTATTCAAAGTTGTGTGAAGTTTAATTTTATTATTATAAAGATAATATAACATATTGCTGATGAAAATGTAAAATGATGCGGCCACTCTGCAAAAGAGTGTGGGAGTTTCTTACAAAACGAAATATACATTTACCATAAAACTCAGCAATTATGCTCTTGGGCATTTATTGCAGAGATCTGAAAACTTAAGTTCACCCCAAAACCTATACATAATTGTTCGTAGCAGCTTTATTCATAATAGCCCAAAGCTGGAAAACAAATTATAGTTTGTTTAACCATTTACCCTTCAACATTGTGAATGATTAACTAAACTATGATACATCTATACCATGGAACACAACGTGGTTAGATCTCAAGGAAATTATGCTGAGTTCAAAAAGCCAAGTTCAAAAGATTACATACTGTATGATTCCATTCATACAGCATTCATGAACCAGCAAAAGTATAGAGATGGAGAACAGATTAGTGGTTATCAGGGGTCTATTATCAGGGATTGGGGAAAGGGCGGGAAGTGGCTACAGCCATAAGAGGACAGCAGGAGGGATCCTTAGGAGGAGCTGTTTGTATTTGACTGTGGCTGTGGTCACACAAATCTATACACATGATAAAAATGTATCTCACTAAATACATACACACAAATGAGTGCAAGTAAGACTGGTGAAATCTGAATAAGGTCTATGAATTCTATCAATGTCAATTTCTTGTTTGTGACATTGTACTGTAGTTTTTGAACATGTTACCATTGGGAGAAACTGGATGAAGGGTATACATGAAACCGTCTGTAATGTTTCTTCGAACTGCACGTGAATCTACAATTATCTCAAAATACAATGGTTATTAATGAAACACCATAACCACCATCAACAGGAAAGAGAAAATTATTTCCTTAATGCCACCACACTATTACAACAGTATGGCCATTCCTTTCATTGGTATGAGTATGAGTACTAGTTGGATAAACACAAAGAAATGGATGGGGTTTATCAGAATATCTCAAATAATGGGCCGGCCCGTGGCTCACTCGGGAGAGTGCGGTGCTGATAACACCAAGGCCCCGGGTTCGGATCCCATATAGGGATGGCCAGTTCGCTCACTGGCTGAGCGTGGTGCTGACAACACCAAGTCAAGGGTTAAGATCCCCTTACCGGTCATCTTTAAAAAAAAAAAAAAAAAGAATATCTCAAATAAGAATGTGTGATTCTAACAGGACAAAAAAATTTCAGTCTTACTTTTTCTGTGTAAATATGAAATATGAGATGAAAACAGTACAGAACTGCATTACTGACTGAGTTTTCTTTATTTGTCCTATTCCACCTTTGAGAAGTATGTCATCTTACCTACATCGTCCTTGGCTCTCTTGAGATGAATAATCTTAAGAGTCATAGCTACAACATCAGATCAGGATTAAGGGCAGAATGCTATACAAACTGAGTGCTTCTTTCTCTACCTGCTGTTAATTTTTTAGGATACAGTGACAATCAGTAACTCTATAGCAGAGTGAATCCCAAAGTCTTGGCCTGCTGTTGTGTTGGAATGTAAAATTTCAGACTCAAAATAACAGTGAAGTATATATTTTTTTTGTCTGGTAAGGTGCAAACCCATTCATTAATCTGTCTGTCCTAAACCAGAAACATGGTGTTTGGATTTTTATATATAGTACCACCCCCCACACATACACACATCCAAACATATTCATGCTTTACATTTTTCTTATAAAGGAATATAGAAAATTATGTAAAACTTACTTAGAAAACTGAGCCATAAATTTGACATTTGAATGCTCTCTCTTGTGTAGCCCCAGGTATCATCCAAAAGCCACCATTTAATTTTAGACCCAGAGTGAAAGGTTTACGACCATGTTATTTAAACAAACACATGTTGCTGTGGAATACTACCCTGGTCAGGCCATCTGTTTATCTGGGCAATTTGATTCAGTACACAGATCAGATGGATAAATCAGCTGCTTTTTGGGATATCAAGGACCTGGAGAGGAGGCCAAATTCTGTAATTCAGCTTCTGCTCATCACTGGTCAAGTTAGAAGCCCTAATCAGAATGAGTGGCATAGCTGATTTGAGACAGCAGGCACCAGTCTATACTTCTGAAATCTCTGGTCCTTCAAGTTTGATTGGACGTATAATCGTATGTGTATCTCTGATGCTTGTATGAACCAACCAGTTATTATGTTGAAAATTCAAATTACATTGTTTACCTTTTCAGCTATTTTTTATGCTATTGCTTTCAAAGCAAATATATTTAAGATATTAGGTCAAGAGAAAATAGTTAGTGTTAACTGACCATTATTGTGTGTTCAATAAATACCTTGTGGTAAATTTAATAAATGTATATTTTTTAAATGAAAAATCTGTAGAGCAAAATAAATTCTGATTTTGGATCATTTGCCTGTACTTCTTAGTGTAGAATAGTCAGAGGGATTCAAATGTGAGATCAAAGAGACATGTTCAAATACTAACTCTCTTGTTTCTTGACTAGGTGTATAACCTTGAGCAAGTTCCTTCACCTCTCTGCACTTCACCTCTTTGAATCTGTTTCTTCAATTTTAAAACAGAGTTAAGAAAAACTACCCTTCAAGGTTTTGTGATAATTGGCCCAACAGCTGGCACACACTAGGTGCTCAATAAATGCTCACTCAAGTCTTCCATTGATATTTTCCTGAATAGCACATTTCTTGGATTGTTATGAGAACTGGCCCAATAATGGCACGAAGTAGGAGCTCAATAAATGCTTGTTCTGGTCCTTTATTGGAATTTTCTTGGGTAACAGATGGAACCATTGAGCAGGAGCTATTGTTCAATTCAAGGCAGTGTGTGTGCAGTGGTTAAGAGCACAGATCCTGCAGTGAGACTTCCAAGCTCTGAATACCAGCTCTGCCACTTTCTCTGTCTATAATCTTAGACAAGTTACTTCATTTCTCTCTATTTATTACTGTCTTCATCTGTAAAGTGTGGATAATAATATGCCTACCTCATAAGAATTAAATAAGTTAATATAAATGTAAAGCACTCAGGGCAATACCTGGTATGTGGCAAACACTAGGTAAGTGTTGCTCTCAGTATTATTATTTCTGTGTGCTGTTTAAAATTTTATATTTCATGGCCTGTGTCTATCACTAGGTATTTTCAAAGATCTAACTAATAGTTTTATTAAATGAAACTATTTAATAAAATGATCTCTCTTTCCACTGTTTTCCATTAAACAATCCTTGGTAATTCTAGCTCTCTCAGTTCCTGCTTCATCAAGTGTTCCTGGGTGATTGTGCTTCAAATGAGAAAATCAATGACCTTCATGAATCTCTCTCAGGAAGGGGAGCAGCCTCTAAGACTCTGTTGAATGTTTGAAAAAAAGGGTGTGTGTGTGTGTGTGTGTGTTTCTGGTAAGTCTATCCTTAAGGCTTGACATTCTTACGGTTTCTTCCTGAATTAAAATTCTGTGGGCAAATCCTTTTTTACTCTTGGAGATGATTAGAGAAAAAGGAACAAGTTTATCTAAATCTCCATGGGAAATGAATGGTAAGAATGGAACTAAGATCTTCCTACTCCCTCCTGTTCTTTAATGGTGAGCCCATTAATACACTTTGAGGTCATCCTATCACAATAGATTAAAGAAAAGAAACTGCCTTTGGGCTTTCCATTTTATGAAACAGTAAATCTAATGATATTAAGTAAAAACTTCTAAAACTCAGCATACTAACAACATTCTGCTTTGCAGAGAGAAAGGTGGTACTGCTGTTCTCCAACAGAAGGATAGGTATTTTGAGTGAAGTTTGCACTGGGGCTGGATTTGCACTCTTCCTGGACACTTCTGTGCTCTGCCTCTCTGTGGCTGCCTCAGGCTAGGAACATGCGTTTTCTCTACAGCTGTCAGCCTACCATCACCAAACTCCTGAGTTCATGGTGACAGTTCTGTGCTTTATCGACCAGCTTAAAACCACCATAAGCCAAAGGGGAAAGTGGCAGGGGCTCATCTCATTCAATTTGGTTGAGAACATGTCTTTAGACTATCTTCTAAAGTTAGCAAACCAAGATAAGAAACTATCTTTAAAAGAATATCCTGAGCCTTTTTTCTTTCTTCCTCAAGAAAAATTCCTGAGTTCTCATCCTATTTTGGATCCCGAGTCCCATCACAATATCCAGGAGGTATTTGATTCCCTCCTGGAATTTGCACTTCGAAGACTGGGATCTAGAGGTAAAGCTGACCTTACACAGAAGAGGGAGTACTTACCCACCCAGTGAGGCTCAAGACGCTCCTGATGTTCCTGTGTTCCACCCTCCCTGCCTACTCCCTCATTGATACTGATTATTCAGGTATTTGCTGCAAGAAGTTGTTCTAAAAGCTTAGAAGTGAAAATACTAAAGCTCCTTTAGGAGTAAGCTTGGAGATGACTGAAAGCTGCTAGTCTGTTAGTTCATAGTTGGCAAAATAATTATGCACAATGTTCTCACAGGAGCAGGAGCATCACAGTAAAGAAGCGCTGCCAAGCTTAGGTTGGAGTAACCTGATGTGGGTTGGGAGGGAATCCTGGAGAAGACCCCGCTGATTCTCCAGTTTTTTCTCAGGACGGTCAGCCATAAGTACAGTGACCATAAGAACCAGATGTGCTGGGACACCTCAATTTCATGTGTATAGTTTTTTTTTCCCTTTAAAGAAGCATTTTACTAAATATATCTAAATATGATCTAATTTTTATACTGAAAAAACTTTCCAAGACAAATTGGGAAAAAGTATCCTTATCCCACATATTCTGGTTTGAGGTTAGGAAAATATAGCATTTACAGTAAGGAATGATTGTGTCAGTGTTGGGCAACTCAGGGCCAAGGGAAGACCATTGCTGCTGGGCTAGTGAGCTGAGGTGTCTGCATGAGTCCCCAGTGCCAGACAGAATGACGCCCCTCCCAGCCAGAACCCAGGAAAGAGGGGCAAGGAGCTCAAAAAGCCTGCTGCAAGGCCTTCCAACTGGAGCAGGCCTGCTGGAACAAGGAGGACATAGTATCCTGATGCAGCATTTTACACTACAGCTGCACTATGGCTCAAAACACCAAAAACCAAAACCACACGTGGGCCAGCCTAGGAAGGCGTCTTGAGGTTCAGCTCCGTCCATACTTGAGTGCTCTGCTCCTCCTTTTGGCTCTTCATCCTCTTCCTCCTCACACGGAAGACGTGAGGGCAGTTTCTTTAGGATGGACTTTACTCAAAGAACGTTTGTTTCAGAGAAAACAAAATAGTTTAAAAATACTCAGAAGCCACCCTTTGTTCTTGGAGTTCAAAATTACTTTTTTTTTTTTTTTTCCTTTTTTTTTGTCTTTTTTTGTGTCCGGCAACGGACCGCAACCCTCGGTGCCGCACCCGCCCCTCGCCCAGCCAGTGAGCGGGAACTGGTCTGTATGTGGGATCTGAACCCTTGGCGGGAGCTCCACCGCGCTCCCAAGTGGCGCACTGTAGCAGTGCGCCACCGGGCCAGCCCCAAAATTACTTTTAATCTTCTTGTATATATCCTGAGTTTATCTGAGCTTCTTGTAGTGACAGGCTCCACAGTTTATGCCAACATTGTCATATCCAGGGAGGGCCCAGCATGGTGGGCCTGCTCTGCACACTGCTCTCTGGAACTCTTTCTGGCAAAAATCATGAAGACACGATGGGCAAAGTTAGTTACTCTGTTGAGGATCCACAGGGTTCATCACACCAAAGACAATCTTACACCATTACGATTGTCATGCTCAACTCTCAATCATTCCCCTTGAATATGAGAAAATAAGAGTTATACATCACTCAGTATTTGGGAAATGCAAATCAAAACCACTTTGAGATACCATCTCACTCCGGTTAGTATAGCTAATATCCAAAAGACTGAGAATGATAAATGCTGACGAGGATGCAGAGAAAAAGGAACTCTCAGACACTGTTGGTGGGACTGCAAAATGGTGCAGCCTCTATGGAAAATGGTGTGGAGGTTCCTCAAACAGTTGCAGATAGATCTGCCATATGACCCAGCTATCCCACTGCTGGGAATATACCCACAGGAATGGAAATCATCATGCCGAAGAGATACCTGTACTCCCATGTTTATTGCGGCACTATTAACAATAGCCAAGAGTTGGAACCAGCCCAAATGTCCATCATCAGATGAGTGGATAAGGAAACTGTGGTATCTACACAACGGAATTCTACTCTGCTATAAAAAAGAATGAAATACCACCATTTGCAACAACATGGATGGACTTAGAGAAAATTATATTAAGTGAAACGAGTCAGACACAGAAAGAGAACCACATTTCACTTATTTGTGGGAGCTAAAAATAAATAAATAAATATACAAACAAATAAATGGTGGGGGGGGGAAGACACAACAATCACAATTTCTTGAGCTTGTTAAGACAAGTGAACAGATATGATGTAGTGGGGAGAGGAGGGGAGAGAGGGAGGGGGGAAAGAGGAATGGGTAAAGGGACATGAAAATCAACTACAATGTATATTGAGAAGTTAAAATAAAAATTAAAAAAAGAAAAGAAGAGTTATACATAAGCTAAGAAACTGAAAGGGCATAATTTCTCAAGCAATGTAATAGAAAAACTCACTGAGAGATGGACATTACTATTCTGCTTGGGCGTCTCTCCTATCAACTGCTGGAGGCAATCCATGCCTCAACAGCTTCACGCGCTAATACTATTTACATTGAACTCTAACTACCTGCATGTGTTTAGTGCTATTTTTGAGATGATAAAAGTAATACATGTTCATTGTAGAAACTCTGAGAAAACATGAAAACAAAATAGAAATCTATACTAACCCCATAAAGGAGTGCTGTTAACATTTTATTTATTTGCCTCAGCCTCATGTATACAATACACATATATGCAAATGTACATGACACACCATTGTGACATAATCTACCTTACAGGATATAGTATTTTGAATCTTACTATTTTCACTTAATAATATATCATTAATATTTTCCCATGCTTTAAATTATTCTTTGAAAACATTTCAACAGCTGCATAATGTTCCATAGTATAAAGGTAACGTTATATACATATTAACTTTTTGGTATGGAGTTTTTGAACTGTTTCCCAGTATTTGATATTTTATAAATATTATAATTTAAAAATTCTTTATTGCTATAAGGAATGTGGTTTAAAGCCTCATAGTTTTAAAAAGGTTTCATTTTGCTCAGGGAAAAAAAGTATGATTGCGTATACAGCTCATTTTTTTCAAGCCATCTACCTGTGAGCAGTAGGTATACCTATAGGCACTTCCTTACCTATCAGGAATGGAACCATTTGGTGGTAACTATAATATTCTCAGTCTAGAGTTTCAAGGGAAACTCACTGGTCTCTGCTTTACAGAATCAACACATCAGAGCACTGGCTGCAAAGGGGGCAGAAGGTGGGGCGGTTCTGGCATCACCACAGGAAGGGCAGGCCCCACTCAGCACTGCTACTTTAGCAGAAGGACTTTGGACACTGGGGAGGAGGTTCTGGAAGACAGAAAAGAGTCTTAGAGGATGTGGACAGTATTGAGAAAAACACTTGTCTAATAGCTTATTTACTGAGGACATTCCTATTTACAGGAAAGCCTAGAGAGGATGCTGGAGTGGGCAGAAATCACTAAACACTCTTCTAGCAGTTGGTGTCAGGGTGAGATCTTGCTAGAAATAAAACAGGTCAGACCTACTGCTCTGGTGAGGCAGGCCCCTGTCAAGCAGCAGATGGTAGAAAGATGGCCATCTAGGAAGGTGGAGCATGCCATCTGGAGGATAAACACTTGACACTGAGGAGTTCCTTGAGTGATCCCTGGTGGGTATCCCTGACCCTGATAGGGCATGGAAGGCTAAATACATTGTCTGCCCAAACATGAGGCTAGATCAGGGTGTGTCCACATGCAAAGGCAGACCCTGGGCCTTTGGTTATGGTTCAGGGAAAGGACCAGCAAGGGTAAGCAGGATCCTGGATGATTTGAGGATCTTGACAAGTTATCTTTCATCCCCTTGGGCCTAGAACATCTAAACAGGAGGCCAGTTACTAGAGGTCACATGCAAGGTGCGGGCTGGCTGAGGATCTCCTTAAGACATGTGACACTGACCCCATACATTCTTCTGGCGAGACCTGAGATCAGATCCAGAGCCTGCCTGCAGGTGGGGGCTGAGAGGTCTCAGCTATGGGGACTGGCAGACTGAGGTAGCAAGGAGCCAGGAATGTCATCAGAGAAAGCAAGGAAGCTGCTCTCAAGAACACCCCAAATGAAACTCAGGATACTGAATCTCATTCTCACCATTCAAGCTCATGAAGAACTGGAAACTACAAATGATAAACTGCAAGAGATTTACGGGTGAGGAAAAAAATAGGTATTAGAAGAGGCCCAGTAGAAAATGAACAAAAACTGAAGCTTTTAAAGTAGGCAAAGAGGAATGAAATGAGCAGTGGAAATGCAGTGTGTTCTGATACTAGCAAGGCAGGACTAAAAAGCAGGGGAAGGATTTGTAGGGACACATTTTTTTTAAAGCCTGCTAGTAAATCAAGAGCATGAGATTAATGATGACTTTAAAATGGCTAAGGTATTGAACTGATTGCCTTAATCTGTCTTTAATAAGAGAAATGGAACCAAGCAGCCATTTCAATTAGGTAGTAATGTAGAGTTTGCAAAAACATCCACAGCTGGTAAGAAAAACCTGGAGCCTGTATAAATATGTAGCTCAGCAGGTCTTGATGAGATTCCTCCTTGGAAGTGATGCCTGCAAATAATCCCTACAAGGCAGGGAAAGGGTAGGCAGGGCGGGGAGGGAGGCGGGAGGAGTTGGGGGAGGGATGAGAGAAGGCAGCCAGCTGTTTTGCAGCTAGAAGAGTGCCATGACATATGTCAGATATCCTCATTCCAGTCCCAGGATGCAGGCATTCAAGTGTGTTTCCACCCCAGGAAGTACTTGTCAGAATAAGTACAGTAGGTAGGAACACAGGTAAAAGTTGTAAGTGGCAGTTAGTATGGTCATGTTTTCCCACATGCCTTTCACGTGTTCAAAACAGTTTGCCAGATCACTCTGAGAAAGCTAACTTTAGTACTGAAGAGCATATGTTCAACGTGTTCAGTCCAGCAAATACTTGCCAAACACATCTTAATATGCATGCCTCATCTGTGTGGGGGGGGATGGAGGATATAAAAGAATATTATATCCAGTCCCTGCTTTTATGGAGGTTATGAACTCATGGGAGCACTAAATAATTAGAAAAAAGTGCAAAATGGTGCAAGCTGAACTGTCAGCAAGTGACATGCAGTATCTGAGGGATAAGCAGGAGAACAGAGGCACTCACATGGACTTTCCCCGTCAGGGAAGACATAGAGATGGTGGCACCTGACATAGGCTTTAAGGATGGAAAGACAAAGGCAAAGAAGAGAGCACGGACTTTCCTTGCAGAGATGAGAATAGCCAGTAGTTGCATGGAGAATGCTAAGTAAGCTGAATAGAGAGCTCACGCTGGGAAGTGGGAGAGGGTAAAACAGGAAGAATGCCAAGCTGCAAAAGGTTAGAGTACTAGAAAAAAGCGTGGGACATGATTTGGTCAGCAAGGAGTTACTCTGGTGTTCTGGAGTACGGGAGTGACATGAGAAGAGTGGGTTTTTAGAAAGACAGGTTTGGCCCTGGAGAAGGCAGAAAGGACAGAGTATGTATGGTTTGGAGGGTGTGCCTTCAAAATAAGCTTGTCACTTGTCCTGCCGCCACTGTGGTCTAAGCTGCCGCAACCTCTCAGCTAAATGCTTGAACTGATCTCTTAACCGGACTCTGTGCTGTTGTCCTTGCCGCCTTTTGTCAATTTCAACAAGAAGCCAGAGTGATTCTGTTAATGTATAAGATTACATCACTCCTCTGTTGAGAACCTTCCAATGGCCTCTGCATCATTCAAGGAAAAGCCCAAATCCATACAATACCCCACAAAGCAGTACCTGATCCAGTTCCCACCTCCCACTTCTTCTCAGACCACATCTTCTACTACTTCCCCTCACTCATTTCTATTCCTCAAGTATGGTGCCCATGGTCCTGCCACAGGGCCTTTGCACTGCTGCTCTCTCTGCTTAGATAATTTTTTCCCCAAATGCACGTACCCACTCCCACTACAGGTTTTTACTTAAATGTCACCTTCTCTTGGGCTGGTTGGTTAGCTCAGTTGGTTAGAGCAAAGTGCTAACAACACTAAGGTCCAGGGTTTGATCTCTGTACTGGCCATCTGCCAAAAAAAGAAAAAGAAAAGAAAGAAAGAAAAGAAAAAGAAAAAAGTTAACCTTCTTAGTGAGGCCTTCCCTGGCCAACCTATCTAAAATTGCCAACCCTCTGCCTCCGAGTGCTTTCTAACCCTCTTGCCTTCTTTGTTTTTCATTTGTACTTATTCTCTAACATACAGTGTTTTTGAATTAAACTGTTCACTGTCTCTCTCCTACTGCCCCCTTGAGGGAGAGATTTTTGTTTGTTTTGTTCATTGCCATATTCTCAGCACTTACAGCAGAACTTCACAGGCACTCAGTCATATTCATTAGATGGATGAATGAATGAATGAATGAATAAATGAGTGAATGAGTATCACAGAACGGTGAGAAGGGTTGAAGATGTAAAGTGGATGAGAGCTGTAAGGATGGAGAAAGGGAAATATCTGTGGAGGGACTGCATAATGATGCCAGAGCCTTTGAATGACTGCAGGAAGAATTAAGGAAATGCACATCCCACCAGCAGAAGCACCATTCTTCAGCATGTCTGAAACTTGGGCTGATGAGGCCAGAGTTTTATGAAGGGGCATCATCTTTCAAGCATAATAAACATCTGAATGAGATCCATTAAGTTACCTGCTACTTGAGTAAATCTCAACTTTCTCTGAAACATGTATTCTTTTCCCTTCTATCTTTAATTCTGCATGGTATCACTGCAAAAGGATCTGTTTTAATACTGGTCAGAATTCTCAAATCAGTATTAGTATGTTCTATACACTTCAAGAGCTCATTTTAAAATAGCATTTCGAGGTTTCTTATGGCAAATATTATAATCCACTGTTTTACAATTAGAAATCTCAAAGAAACTCACATATGTGGAACTGAAAATAAGGAAGAAAAAGATGAGGTGAGTGATATGAACAGGAAAGGAAAATGAATGAGAGCGAAAAAAAGAATAAAAACAAGAAGGGGGTGGGGTCAAAGTTTTTCCTAAAGTGCTGCTATAAATAAACATTTGTAGGACTGTGATTGAGGTTATATCAATGCAGGAAAAAGCAAATGGGATGGGGGTTGGGAAGGTGTGGGCCCGTGCGTGCTCTGAGATGGACAAGAGGTACTGGAGGGAGGCTTTGCCTAAAATGCTGAACACACTCCAAGCATCCATCTGGCAATACGTGGTCCAGATGGCCTAAAGTCACAGAAGGCATGTGTGGAAGGAACTGAGAGGCTTAGAGAACCTGAGAATGACGAGAGTGGGGAGAGATGGAGAGCCCGACATGACCAAGTTCATTTTATCTGTAAAGCAGGTTGAACCGGCCTCCCCACTTCAGTGTGCAACAACTGTCATATTGCACCCTTTCTCCTCATCGACTTTTCTAAAGCCATGCCTCCATCCTACCAGAAGAGCTGGAAATCCAAAGCTATTCTTGCAACAACATTCTTCTGCTTACCTTTTTGATTTCAAGGTAGTGCCACAGTCCTGGGGTCCCCACACAGCACGGAGGTGATGGTGGTGGCACTGACGACTGGAAATGACTACTGACACCTGCTGTGTCAGCCTACGTGTCTCTGAAGGTCCACCACTGCAGGAAGAATTAAGGAAATGCATGTCCCTTCAGCAGAAGCACCCTCAGTCAACAAGTGCAGCTTCTCGGTCAGGACGAGGATACAGGGCAGTCCAGCCTTCCCTATTATTCAGTAACTGCCGCCTCTGAGGCTTTGCTACATACACAGGGAAATACCAGAAACAAGATGCATGTCTGTACTTCTTATGGGATCTATCATCCTGGAGCATCCTTTTTAGTGTGAGAGAATTGCATCCTCTTCAAACTCTATTCTCAAAACAATGGCTTTAAGCTTCCAGGGAAAAAATCCAGAAGGGAATGGAAAAAACCTCCTTGAATGGGGAAAGAGAAAAGGGGAAAATAAGTGGGAAACACAAGTTAATAATTTAAACATTATTTTGCCATTCACAGAACCTTCCTAGACTGTAAATCAACAGTAGCCCATCAAAATGAAAGTAACTCCAGCTTCATTCAGCAGAAACACAAGTTAATAATTTAAACATTATTTTGCCATTCACAGAAACTTCCTAGACTGTAAATCAACAGTAGCCCATCAAAATGAAAGTAACTCCAGCTTCATTCAGCTCCTCTGCTGGTGTGATGGACATGGAAATGCACTGCTCACACCTCACTTCAAGGAAGGATTGGCTGTCCCAGCTCTCAGCCTCCAGGTTGACCCCGCTGCAGAGGGCCTCCTCAGCCAGGGGCATGCCCTTCTGGGCAGCATACATCTAGTGACTGAGGCAGGCAGTATTATAAAAACTCAGCCATTTCAGCCCAACATGGGGCAACTTGGAGCCATACATGCTCCAGAACTCGTGATGGTCAAGGCTATTTGTACCTGCACCACAGTTCTCCCATCTCTCTGCCCAGGCCTGCTTCCTGCCCCTTCCTGTTCATCTCTAGAAAAGCACCCTGCCTGCCAAACTCCATCTCCATGTCTGCTTCCCGAGAGTCCAACCTGCAACAGTTCACTTAAGAGTGGTCCTAAAAAGCTGCTAATACAGTGGGATTCTGGGCCCAAATCACTAGGCACCTGACAGGCAATGAAAACAGGCATCCCCTGGCACAAAGCGACAGCCAATGAATAATGGTGAACTGGAATGATACGGATGAGAATGTACTAGCAGGTGAGATTTATCAGATGTTTGAGAAGTGAGGGGGAATAGTAACTATAAGGAAAATGGAATTACATGTGTACTGCTAAGGGCCATTGATATCCTAAAGATAATGGAAAGCTACAGGCTATTAATAGGCAACTGAAAGCAAATATGAAAGCCAGAGATTTCCCTGCTAGTTTACAAAAAGCCTGTCATTTCCTACAGCAGAGAAGAGCTAAGGTCCAAGCCCAGGACTAAATATGCAAAAAGATCGTGGAAAGATTTATATTATCTTTTAATTCTATTTTGCCATGAACTATTTTTTTTTTTTAAGATGACCGGTAAGGGGATCTCAACCCTTGACTTGGTGCTGTCAGCACCATGCTCAGCCAGTGAGCGAACCAGCCATCTGTATATAGGATCCGAACCCGTGGCCTTGGTGTTATCAGCACCACACTCTCCCGAGTGAGCCACAGGCCGGCCCTTGCCATGAACTTTTTGACGTACCTTCCTATAGTGTTAATTTCTAGAGATGGTTAAATATCTGTCTATGGCAGACCGTTATCCCAACCCAGTTGGGGAAAAATGGGACTCTGACACTTGGATGGAATGTCTGGAAATGTTTCTGAAAATTTTGAATCCCCAGAATCCTAGGGTGACCAGATGTCCTGGTATGCTAATGATGGGGGCAGTGGGAGGGGGCAGGAACATGGGACTTTCAGTGCTAAAACCAGGACAGTCCTGGGCACACCAGGGTTGTTGTTCACCCTACAACTCCTCTGAATTCTGAGCCTGCACAAGTGGCCTACCCTCCCTACTTAGAGCTAGCACTTCCCTCTTGCTTGAAAACAATGCAGTCTCTTCCCTTTAAGATAGCATGTGTCCCCTTGAGACCTCCCCCCACCTCTCTTCCTGGCTACTAGGTCTACAAGTAGGATTAAGTCATTATCAGCTGGGGACATAGTGAGCCTGGTGACATGATTTCCAAAGAAGATACAAGTCCTATCCAATATATACTGGCCGATGCTAGGGCAGTTATCAGTGTGACCAGATTCTGAGGCTGCTCGACCAAGAGGAGTCGGAACATAAAATTGGATAAAGGAGAGTTTATTGATTTGGGAGCACCCTCCAGACATACAGGATTTACACCTTGGCAAGGCCCCCAGGAGGTGGTGTCACCTTGCTACTAGGATGTTTCCTAGATGCATGGAAAAGCAATGGCCCATACTAAGCCAAGTTAGAATGCCAGAATTTCCTTGGCAGATGGAGGAAGAAGGGATTAAGAGACTCAGGGATGTGGACATGCTAGACTGGATATGTTACATATTATATGAGGCACAACAACCCCACCAAAGGATTTTGTTCTCCAGAAAGGCCCAGAAGACACACCATTTACCAAGGCCATGAGTACTACACTGGTGAGAGGGGCTCCAGCAGCACTAAAATGTTCAGCAAAAGAACCCCAAATGGTGATAATAGTGGTGAGGATAAGACTCCAAAATAACAGAGGCCAAGTAATGTTGTGTAACTCCCTGGAACAAGCCAGGTGGATGCAATTATCCTAATGAGCCAGGTTGGTGTGGCAGCCTTGGGGGCCTGACCTGCAGAGTTATGGGGATAATTACAGTGGTCCCTGGACCAGCAGCATCAGCATCACCTGGGAGCTGCTCAGAGATGCAAATTCTCAGGACTCTCCACAGACCTACTGAATCCGTAATTCTGGGGATGGGACCTAGCAATCTGTGGCTTAACAAGCTCTTCAGGTGACTCTAATGCAGGCTAAAGTTTGAGAACCACTGTCCTTTGAGAACACCACCTCTCAAGGACTAAAAAGATGGACAGGCAACAGGACTTCTCACTTTGTACCATCAGAAAAAATGAGGGATGGTTAATGAGACTAATAAAGTCAAGATTTTTTACTCAGTTCCACACTTGTTTTCAGACCTATAATTGACCAAATGACTACAGGTCCCCATGATAAATGACGCTGCAGAACTACAGCAAGTATTCATGATAATAATTCTCCCAGTTCTTGTCAAAAGAAACATATGGCCATTTAGCTGGGCAACTGTACACTGGGGAAACCAGACATTTCAAGGTCTGTTGGGTCAAACTGACATTAATACCTGGACTGTTTAAGTGTCATTATGCCCTCTTTTCATTAGAGTGGCCACATATGGGGATGTGGTAATTAATGGAGCACTGGCCAAGATCTTCAGACCCATTTCCTGGTCACTCAGTGTAGGTGAAATACAGGAAAATGGTCAGGGCCCCTCAGATGTTGAGAATCTTGCCAAGCATTTGCTGTAAATAGCCACATGTGCCCAGGTGTTCCTTGGTTACTATCTAATGTAATTGCATATGGGCACCTAGGTGTCTTGGGTTATGAACCTAAGTATAAAGGACTAATGGCTCTGATACATGGTACTTCTTGGGACACTCTAAGAGGTCACTAGGGTGGCTGCTCCTAGCTCTGAATAAAGCCTATTAATTTTTTACCCATAGCTCCCAGGATCTTTTTCTATTACCCAGTTCGTGGACCGGCATGTGAAGGGTTTGTAACCCAGTCTGTACAATGGGCTTGAAGGGCCTGTGAGCTGTAGCCCTAGCAATACACTCAGTGAAAGGTACTGACACACTTGATAGCTGGCACGACCGCCACATTGGGACCTTGGCCTATGGTTAAGCATTATCATAGTGGGGAAGACCAAGGGAAAGGCCCTAAACCTGCCTCTCACAAAGCCAAATAGTAAGTATAAAAGAATATTGCCTCCCAGGAGAAACTGCGCCACACCTAAGGATTTAAAGGATGATGGTACCTATAATATTTCTGTCTAATTCACCAGTTCTGGCTCTTGAAGAAACCAGATCGATTCTAGATGACAGTAGACTCCCACAAACTCAACCAAGTAGTATCCCCAATTACAGCCAGTAAAGCTACATGAGTACACCATTTGTCTTGCTAGGGTATTTGTAGAGTTACAGCAATCCATAACTAAAGCCAAAATGTTTCATTATTTTAGTTATACTAAAGTTTCTATTTGTACTGTCAGGGCTAGGGCTCAGACTCTCCAAACCTATTGTACTGACTGGGTCACCAGAATCCTCACATGCCAGGCTGGGTCCCCAGACCCCTCACACACATGCTAGGTAATTGGGAAAGATCCTGGGAGCCATTGACAGATGATATGAGCTCAGTTCTCAGCAGTAGTAGCAGTAGTAGCAGTAGCAGCAGCAGCTTACAGCAGTCTCATGCAGCAGCAGTGGTGGCCTCCCAGAGGGTCCTGGGGGCCCTGGCAGCACCAGCTTGCAGCAACAGTCTCCAGCAGCAGTAGCAGCCTCCCCATGGCCCCCCACAGGGACATGGTGGGGGGGGGGGGGGGGAGGGGACCTTGTGGATCAGAGCCACTCATCCTTTATACTTAAGTCTGTAATCCAGGACACCTGGGCTCACACACACAATTACATTAAACAATAACCAAGGAACACCTGGGTGCATGTACATATTTACATCAAATGCTCAGCAAGATTCTGAACATCTGAGGGGCCCTGACCATTTTCCTATATTTTCCCAACACAGACATTGTGTCAAATGTGTTATCTTCATTAGAACAGATGAGTAAGGCCCTAAACTTGTGGTATATGTGGCCATTGATTTGACAAATGTGTGATTTTCTATTCTGATCAAAAAGAGGATCAGAAAGAGTTCACATTCATGTAGAATGGGTGACAATATATACCTGCAGTTTTCTTACAGTATTTACAGTTTTGGTTCAGGATTATTTTAACTCCCCTGCCCTCTATCATAATGTGGTCCAAAGAGATCTGGACTCTTTGGACACCCCATGGAACATCTCATTGATCCATTACATCAATAGTGGGAGCTTACCAAGCTGGGTGAGCAAGAAATGGCTAGTAGGCTGGAGACCTTGGCAAAATATAAACACTCCAGAGGGTGGAAGATGGTAAACTCTACAAAAACTCCAGAGCCTACCATGTCAGTAAAATATTCAGAAATCAAGTGACCAGAAGTAGCTGGAATATTTCCTCCAAAGTGGAAAAGAAATTGTATCTTGCACCTTCCACCATGAAGAAGGTACAAGGCCTAGGAGGCCTCTTCGGGTCCTGAAGGCAGCAGTTATACACCACATAAAGATGGGCCGCTGTCTTGCTATAGCAATAGCTACACTAATTGTCTGGTTAGAGCTACTGTAGGAATCCTACCGACATAGCCAACCATATTGTCAGGTTAAGGCTACGCTAACTGTATGGCTAGGCAATTCATAACTAAAGCCAAAATGTTTCATTTTTTTAGTTACACTAAGTTTTCCATTTGTATTGTCAGGGCTAGGGGTTAGGGCCCACAGACCCTTCAAATCTGTTGTAGAGACTGGGTCACAGACCCCTCATATGCCAGTCTGGGTCACCAGACCCCTCACATGCAAG
>NW_007727056.1:72853-76491 GCF_000696425.1 Galeopterus variegatus
TACACTAAGTTTTCCATTTGTATTGTCAGGGCTAGGGGTTAGGGCCCACAGACCCTTCAAATCTGTTGTAGAGACTGGGTCACAGACCCCTCATATGCCAGTCTGGGTCACCAGACCCCTCACATGCAAGTCCACACTAGATAATTGGGAAAAGATCCTGGGAACTGTTGGCAGGTGACATGAGCTCAGTCTTCAGCTTCTTTAGCAGCAGCAGCAGCGGTGGCGGCAGCTTACAGCAGACCTGGTGGCAGCAGGGGCAGTGGCCTCCTCATGCCGCCCCCCTGCTGGGGGGCATCCCAGGGGCAGGGGGCCCCATGGATCACAGCCATTTGTCCTTTATACTTAAGTCCGATAACGCAGGACACCTGGGTGCACATCCACAATGACATTAGACAACCAAGGAACACCTGGGCTCATGTGCATATTTACATCAAATGTTTGGCAAGATTCTGAACATCTGAGGGGCCCTGACCATTTTCCTTTACCTTTCCTACAGCTGCATATATATGACTGTGGTCCCATAAGACTATAATGGCTGCACCAAACAGCCTAGGTGTGCAGTAGGCTACACCACTGAGGTTTGTGTAATTGTACTCTGATGTTCACACGATGACCAAATCACCTAATGACGCATTTCTCAGAACATATCCTTGTTAAATGACACATGACTGTATTTCACACCTGGGGATAATGCTTCAAGCAGCTGTGGAGAGTGGGATTCTCTGTGTCCAGAACAAAGAATGGGATGGTGGTGGATGTTTCAGTAAGCCAACCGCAGGAGAAAACAAGATTGCTGGGAAACACACCAATGCCACATTTCCGAAGGACCTGCCTTCATATTACACTACTTCAGAAGTAGTGATGCTTTGGATTAGAGTTTAGGTTTGGTTTGCACAGACCCTGGATGTTGAACCCAGTATGGTGCTGACATGCACAGGTGTTCTTACAGGGATAACAAGGCTGACTTTGGATAGCAGAAGTATACGAGGAAATCTAGGAAGTCTGGCTGAATCACAGCAGGGTACACCTGTGCTGGAATGTCCTTTGCATTTTAGAAAATGCTTTGCTATTTCTTTAACCAAGAAAAGGAGAGTTTGCAGAGAAGTTACAGATTGTTCAAGTCCCTTTGCCCTGCACATTCCTACTTGGGAAATCTCAAATTTAGGGAGTCAGCAATTGTGAGTTCTGATTAAAACACCAGTGTGTCTCTTGGCAGTTAATAGCTCTACCCCTTCTACATTGAGCAAGGTAACACGATGACCACTTCTGCCCAGCAAATCTCCTTCTTTCTTTAATTTGAACTGACAAATATAGGTCAAAAGCATTAATCCCTCACTGAACTTTGGGATTTGCCACAAGTAGCAAAAGAAGTTAGGAGGAGCCCCAGATTGTGGACAAAAAAGTTTGGTTATTCTTAAATACAGTACATAAATTAATACTGTACCAGTCTATAAACATATTAGAACAGAATTTCAAAGGGCTATTTAAAGTTCGACTTATGTCCTGCTTATTTGCTGGATGATTTGCCATCTAATTTCCATCCAGCTTCCTTGCAGCAATTTCAGAGGGTGTAGAAGGAATTTCTTTTTTCTTGTGTTGTGCTGTTTTGGTGGAAACAGAAATGTAAAGTTGAGGATTCCCCTGGAACCTCTGGGGAGAACACACAGGCAAAACATCTGATCGCAGATTGAACATCTGACCACTGAGACAAATCTTCCCACTTTTTTTTTGACTTGCACAAACCATCCATATGTATGAAATATGTCCGTTCTTGTATCTACATGGCCATTTGTCATCTATTCAACACCCAACTAAAATGCATTGTCCAGGAAATTTTCTGGATGGATCAGAACATGTTCTCCTCATTGCTTTGCTTTTATTCCAATGGTTTTTTTGTTTGTTTTGTCTTCTCCATTTTTGGGGAGTGTGCTTGTTTATGCACTTATTTTCTTTACTTTGTGGGAATGTGGAGATATTTCCAGAGTAACGAAGGCTGAGAAAAAGCGAAAGGGTACTTGGGAGTCTAATAATACAATGGGAAGGCGCAAATATTCTCCCTCCCATTGGATGCTTATAGGAGTGGAGAAGACCCACGGCAGCACAGTTAGAGGTAGTTTACATCAGTGATGTGCTAGAGTCAGCTAGTACCACCTTGCAAGTGCTGATTGTGCACATCCCCTCCCAACTTCAGGTTCAGCGGTGTCACGTAAGTAGCTTAAGATTGGCCATGGTGTGAGTATGTACACAATGGAAATCAGCAAATGATGCAAGTCAAGGTAGAGTTGATTGTTGTTTTTAAATCCAGCAAGCTGATTTATCAGCACTCTACCTTCATGTATTCTTTTTAACTTTCCAAATCTATAACAGGCTCATGTGTTTCTCTATGTTCAACATATAGTATGTATTTATACCTGTTTTAATGTATATGTCTATTAATGATGTCCTCTAGGTCAGAGGTTGGTTAGCTGTGGCCAAATCCAGCCTGAAGCCTATTTTTATGTGGCCCATGAACTAAAAATAGCTCTACATTCTCAAATGACTGTAGAAAACAAACATCATTAGCCATCAGGGAAATTCAAATAAAAAACACAATGTGATACCAGTGCACACTTAATAGGGTGGCTAGAATCAAAAAGACAGATAACAAGTTTTGGTGAGGATGTGGAGAAATTGAAGCAATCACACACTGTTGGTGGGAATATAAATTTGTACAGCAGCTTTGGAAAAGTTTGGCAGTTCCTCAAAAGGTTAAACCATAGAGTTGCCATATGATCCAGCAATTCTACTCCTAAGTATATATGCAAGACAAATAAAATGTGTTCATACAGAAACTTGTACACATATATTTACAGCAGCATTATTCACAATAATTCATAATTATTTTCAGAAAAGTGCAAACAACCCACATGTCCACCAACTGATGAATAAAATGCGGTATATCCATACAATGGAATATTCTTAATAGAAAGAAGTGATGCATGCTGCAACGTGGATGAACTTTGGAAACATTATGCTAAGTGAAAGAAGCTATTCACAAAAGACCACATAATTTCATTTAAGAGTACATGACATGTAGAATAGGCAAATCCACAGAGACAGAAAGTAGATTGGTAGTTGCCAGGGACTTCAGGGAGGAATGAATGAGGAATAGGCTAACGTGAATGGGTTTCTTTTTGGGGTGATGAAAATATCCTAAAATTGACTGTGGTGTTGGTTGCACAACTCTGTGAGTATACCAACAACCAATGACTTCAACACTTTAAAAGGGTGAATCTTACGTTACCTCAATAAAGTGTTCTTTTTAAAAAAATAATTCTTAGACTTTGGGATTTCACAGACCAGTAAAGCATCCCCAAAACAAAGTTCAGGAATTCATTATAGATACAAAGTGCAGGAATTCAAATAAATGTTTTGTTTTTTTGGTAAATAAGAACCAAAATACTATTAGTAATAATATTAGTAGTAGTAATAAAATATTAGTAATAATATTATTATTACTAATAACCATTTAGTAGTGATATGATTTCACAAAAGAAAGGACATTTTAACTCCGAAGTATTAATCAGGAATAAAGAACAATTCTTTAAGTAAAATAAATGTACCTTCATTTAAAAAAAAAAGTATGGAGTAATTTTCAT
>NW_007727056.1:77054-80198 GCF_000696425.1 Galeopterus variegatus
AATTCTTTAAGTAAAATAAATGTACCTTCATTTAAAAAAAAAAGTATGGAGTAATTTTCATAAGTAATTACAATAATACGTAACTTATCACATTTTTAAAACATTTTCAAAACTGCTTGAAGCATAAAAGCACTTCTGTTACTATTTTTAAAATCTTTTTTAAAAAAGGACTCATCTAAAAACAACAGTTGCTATAAAGTATGTTCTTTAAATTTTGAATTTTACAGTCATGTAATTAGGTTATTAATTTTATATGAATTTAGTAATAGATTTATTAATAATAATGTAAATGAAACACTTAGTTGATAAAAACTTTATTCAAAACATGTAAAAAACCATATAGTTCAAAACTTCAAAAATAAAAGACAATTTCTGGTAACCTAAAAATAAAGAATATCTAAAAGCATATTAACATCTACTATTTATATTACAATCCCAAATTCAAAGCTAATCTTTGTATTTCTGTATTTTATAACATATGAGCTATAATCTTCCTCCCTACCCAACTCTACTTAAGCCTTTCAGTTTTAACACTTAAAAAAATACAACTTGGGTATTTTCTGACAAGTAAGAATATATACTATAGATCATTTCCTATTCACCAAAATAAAAATAGTTCAAATGACTAGAAGCTAATTTTTACCATTAAAAAACAAAAACAACAACAAAAAAACAGGTTAGTAAAACATTTCTTTTGAAAACAATGTGTGGATTAAGCTATATGAGAATTGAGCTACACAATAATTTATTTCTACTTAAAAACTCTCCAGATTACCCACTATGCACTTATATAACACAGAACACTTGAAAATGCTTTTCACTACTTATTAGTCAGGACTCACAATACCTAGGTGCTGTGAAATGGCTGAATTAACCTCAGTTCATACAGGGAGAACCAAGACACACAGTGAGATCTTGCCAGGGCCAGAGTAAGACACCATTAGCTTCTGACTTTTTCTAGTAAGAGCCAGATGTCTCATTGTGGGGGACATTAATTCATTTAATGATAAGAGTAAAAGTATGTGGGATTTGTTGTGGGAGAATTAGTTTTGGCTCCTTATCGTTCAGAGCATGAATAAAGTAGAGAGTTCAGTGTGAAAGAGTTAATAGGGAGGAAAGTTAAAAACCAGAGTAAAGACTCTTTTCAGACAGATCACTTTTCAGAAATAAAAATAGCAAAACAAGAATAGGAAGAAAATAACAGCTATAGAGTTTCTCATTCCTAAGCCCAGGGGCTTTTATAAAATCACTTTAAAAGAAAGATCTCTATTGAAGACAACCGTTAAATGTCTTATTTTTTTATGCCATAAAACCCCTGTGAGGTAGAGAGCACTAACTTACAGGGATGAAACTGAAAAGTAAAGAAGAGTTTAAGACGACATGGAGAGTGAATAAGGCTGCAGCAGATGTTAAGTCTTAAAGCCCTGGCTTAGAAATAGAAACAGAAGGCAGGATCTTTTATGGATGGACGAGTGAATAATCCAGGGATCCAGTAGCAACACCAGCTACTTAACTTCTTTTTATAAAGGACTTGGAATTTCAAGTATACAACGAAACCTAAGAGGACAAACTCGTTTGGGTATTGAAATGCTCAGTCGAAGGGAATAAATCTATGTAGTAAGTTCTCATGAAACCACGGGAAGAAAGCAGAGGCACAGTGTGGGAGAGCACAAACTGATACGTTTAGGACAAACTTCTCCTGCCTCCAGTTAAAATATAAGGAACACTGAGCCATCAGTAAGACTTGAGAGAGAAATTTAATTTCACCTAAGCAGTATGCTAGGGTGGATCTAAAAAAATACCAGGCATTATTGGAAAGGGTATTGAAAACCAAAACAAGGGTGCCATTCACTTGGAAAATCAAGCTCATCTCTGGGCTTCATAGATCCACTGTGAGTTATTAAGGGACATTAACCTCTGGATGAGGCACATAAAACATCTCTTTATGGCTGTCAGACGCCTCTGTAGTAGGATAGGCCACAGTTCTAAGCCAGTGTAGCAAATCTGATGTTCTGGATTCCCAGGAAGACTTTTCCTCAAGGTCTCCTCTAATTGACTTTCATGCCATGCCATGGTAATAAATACAACCAGTTTAAATCATGATACCAAGGATCCTACTGAGCCATAAGGGACTAGATTACAGAAATTTTAGCAAGAGGACAACTCTTTGGTTCTACCTTTAGATGCAGCAAATGATTGAAATATCTCAGAAAGCTGGTTTTTGTTTATTAAAGATTGTTTGGAATGGCAATTATAATCTAATAACAATTTTATGTCCAAGAGTCTCTCTCTTTGGGTCCAACTGACATGTCTCCTGTACAAATCATGTGCTAGTGGCAACCGTAAACAACACAGCTATAGAATGAAAGCACTTAAGAGGACAAGACCCTGTCCATTTTCAATTCATGAAGATGTTGCTGTTTTCCATAAATATACATAGCAATAATATCCACAACATCTGTCCCTCTGAAACTCAGGCATTTAGCCCTAAAACTTAATCAGAGGCTATGGAATGTAACTAGTACTTTTTGATGTAGGGAGGTTTGTATCATTTAATATGATATCATAGCTTTAGCCCTTGAACAGTGATTGGAATATTCTGGGGAATGGATCAGTGGAATGGATTTATTCATAACCAATGGAATGGACAATGTTTTTCATTTGTCAATGGTAGTTCCTCTTCTTTCTGAGATTCAGCGGGAACTTCTACATCATTGTCCCAATTGATAATATATGAGAAAAAGATCTTTAGTCTTCTAAATTTTTGACATTCTCTTTTTATTCTAGTCTACTCAACTTCAAATTTCTACAGCCAAACTGAAACCTGAGTAGAATAACCAACCCAATAATGGAAATACAGTAGAAATAAATCTAATATTTTAAATATTTAGACTGGCAAGGCAAATATATGGGCATCTCAAAAAGGTTATAGAAAGATTTGTATTATTTTTTAATTCCATTTTTCCATGAACTTTTTGAAGTATGCACACATGGCCTCTGCTCCCACCTCTAACCTTTTTGCAGAGATAATGTTAAAGCAAATATAATAAAATGTGAGTAAGCATTAGTGAGATGCTTGCAGGTGTGGGATTCTCTTGTACATGTGAATTGCGAAATGTTTTTTAAGCTGCAAATTTTTTTTTT
>NW_007727056.1:80513-85325 GCF_000696425.1 Galeopterus variegatus
TGTGGGATTCTCTTGTACATGTGAATTGCGAAATGTTTTTTAAGCTGCAAATTTTTTTTTTTGTTTTTTTGTTTTTTGTCTTTTGTCTTTTTCCGTGTCCGGCAACAGATCGCAACCCTCAGTGTTGCCCCCGTACCGGACCGGGGACCGGCAACGGGATCGCAACCCTCGGTGTTGCCCCCGCGCCTCGCTCAGCCAGTGAGCGGGAACCGGTCTGTATGTGGGATCCGAACCCTCGGGCGGGAGCGCCGACGCGCTTTGCAAGCGGCGCACTTATCCAGTGCGCCACCGGGCCGGCCCCAAGCTGCAAATTTTAAGTAGACATTTCTCTCTCTCTCAAGCATACACCCTAAGAAAAGGCTGTTACTCAGAAAAAATGCCAGTGCAACTCTATTTATCAGGTTGTTTACTTTAGAGCAGTAAATAGCTCTACCCTACCCTAATGTGAGGGTGTGATAACCTGAGAAATTCTTAACAAATTCTGTTACATTTGATATAATTTCTTTAAATTATTTTGGCATATGTTAATTAGTTTTAGCATACACCCTGGGGAAGGTTGATTAACATTTGAAGTAATCTAATCAGAAATATACCCTCCAGGGGCTGTTAGCATTTGAAAAACTCTAGTCACTTAATAGACTGCTACCACAAAAGCTTTATCTGTAGCTCAACACTGGAGACTTTGCAACTATTTTCAATGGTCAAATTAGTGATAATAAAGAAATGTGGATTGGCCCAAATATTGTAGGGCACTCCAGCCCCCCTCCCATGAACAGTGTATAAGAATCTGACAATCTAGAATTCCTAACTCATTCTATATATGTAGAAGTCAAAATGACAAATGGGTCACCTGACCAAATCTGCAGGAAAACTGTTGGATTCACTTCCAAAAATCTTTTAGGTAGGATACTGCTGGGTTGCCTAAAAGGGACAGAGTTGGGACTTTTTCAAGCTTACAGGACAGGTTGGATAACTGTTCTGGTACCAGCTTAATTATAAACATGCATGACGCAGTACTTGGTCTAAGATCTGATTTACTGCCTTGTGAGGTTGGGAGGAGGAAACCTACAGCCTCCACACACCTCTATCTACTAAAGGCTACTAAAACAACCTAATAGTTGGGAGTGCCCGAAGTGGCAAAGGCCAGCTTACAATTTTCTTTAATGGAGGAAATCGAAATACTCTTATAGGCATAACAAGATTAATCCAGTCATAGTCTATAGTCGAATAAGTTTGCAAATAGCGTTTTCTAGTCTAACAGGGATGAGAATCCATTGTTGTACTGTAAGGTCTGTGAATGATCCAAGGAAGAGGAAGGATCTTGTCAGTCAAGCACAGGAGCAAGAGAAATTTCTACTTCACACCCTTCCTATTCTTCTGGCTTTCTACCAAAGCTGGTTTTCTTTCCAGCTGTCTATTATATGAATGTGACCATCCCTGGGGGTTCAATAAAGATGAAACAAAGAAAGCAATGATTATATCAAAAAACTAAGTTGAGGAAGTGATGATAGAGAGAAGTCTGTGCCCACTAAAGTTGAACCAACTGGGATGGAGAGTTTTAATTATTTGGTTGGTTGTTTTTGTACCTATGGTAAATCTAATGAATATGAGAGTCTTTCTGAGCATTTGGAGGTCAAAAACTAAGTAAAAAATGAGCATATGCACTTGCTTTCATCTTAATAAACATTTTTTATGGTTTTCTTCCACATACCCTCTAATACCTCTGCTTTAAAAAATGTCAGGAAAACTACATTCCGTAAAACCACTCCTCAAAAGCAGATTTGAAAGAAGGAACAGCTGACTGATGATCAGCATGACCTATAATGTGTGGTGTGAGTGTGAGCCTGCCTGGCCCCACGGGCTCCTGGAAAGAGGATAACACAGGAGGCTGGTCCTAGTCAGTGAGATGATTCATGTGAGGTACTTGCCCTAGAACCCAGTCCATACTACACACTCAATAATGTTAGCTGTTAGTAATTTGTAAAACAAGCATAACCACTGCTTATGGCAACACACATTTTCAATTCTAGCCTAAAGCTTAAAAGCGTAAGATCCAGATATCAAGCTTTCCACATGACAAATGTTTATTAAAGAAACACCTCCCACTTGCAGTTGGCTATACTCAAATTAGGTCAAAATGAAATTTTCATGTTGCCACTTGGTTCTCCTTGGGGACACTATGATATTCTAAATCATAGTGGCAAGGGCTCTGGAAGTTTAGGTTCAACATGCAATAATAATAGAGTCGTAGGCACTTAATCAGTTTGAAGAGAACTTACAGTTCCTCAACTTCCCACCTATTATTATCTTGTTTAACTCTCACCACAATTCTGAGAGGTTGGCAGGGAAGATATTATAATCTCTGCTGTATGGATAGGGCAACTGATACTTCAGACAGGTTAAGTGACTTGTCTAAGTTTTCAGAGGCTAGAAAGGAAGGAATCTAGCAGTAGAACCTGTTCTTTTCTTGGTAAAATGCTCTATCCTCTGCACCCCAGAAAATAAGAGGCTCAAAGAAAGGTTCCACTGTATACAAAGAATAGCACCAGACAATAAGCACCGTGTAGGGAAACACGGAACAATGAAAAACCAAATAGTGAATTTTAGACTACTATGAAAGACGACTTGGGAAATCATTCTCAATAGAAGGATGAAGAAATGTCCTGTCCTGTCCTTATGAGTAAACAAGGCCACAGAAAATTAATGAGGAAACTAGTTCATTTAGTTTGCAACTGATTTTTTTTTAGTATCTATTATATGCATGTTACAGGAAAGCATAGCATAGGTAAGAATTTTATATTATGTGCTCCAAAAGAACATGGACTTCTTCAAATTTAGAACATATAAGAAGGCCAGAGAGAGGGGAAGCCTCACAGAAGAGATAATAAGAGATTCTTATCCCATTACATCAGACCAATCCTAGGTGGTGTAGATGCTTCACTTTAGTGTGGTGTGCAAGAATCCGGTGATATGCTATTATAGCAACAATGCACACTCCTCGAGCTTGGGGTTCCCACAAAATATGCAGAAAAGACTGTATTTAAGGTGAGCATGCACCACCATCCACACCAGCCCCTTGAAATGCAATGCTGCAACCTGAAGAGGATAAGCACTCTGGGGATTTACTTCTGTTTCGGTGTGTTTTAGTAAATCAGTTAGGGGAAGAGTATCTAATATCAGCTGTGGACTATAGCCCTAAACCTTACTCGCTGACCTTTAAGAGTCTAACTTCCAAATTTAAATGGCATCATTAAGTAGTCTAGGCTACAAATTTAGAGACCGGCAGGCTAATTTTGTACGGCATTTTTTTGGTTGAGGCGGCTGTTTGATTAAACCCTTTTATAACTCATATTTAGCTCATTTTTAAAAGAGAACAGACGGGAAGCACCAGGAGAAGTTTTTATAGAGCTTATGTGACCCATGTAAAGAGCAAACAGCTATAAAATCTACCAGTTTGTTAAAGAAATATCATAGCTGGCAGAAAGGCAAAAGGGGTATTGAACTAGCTGGCTGCGAGAGAAGAGTCTACAACCTGAAATTTCTTTTCCATAACTACACTGAGAATGTTAAAAGGTAGAGAGTGGGTTCCTCATTTTAGGGAGGGCTGAGGATAAGCCAAAGGGCTCCTGAGACTCGGTGCTTCCAAATCCCTTTCTCTGGTTCAAATAAAGACATCTCTACTCCCCACCCTGTCCATGGTGTACTTTTGTGAAGCTAATTAAACAACCTGCTTCCCAGCAGGACCCTAGAAACCATCCTCAATGTGTAAGACATTTTCAAAACTTCCTAAAGGAGGTGATGCGTCACCATGTCATCTCTGTAACATCCAGAATTGATGAGGCACTCCCCCGTCAAGCAGAGCTCTGACAACAGTCAACTTCCTGTTGGAAAACGACTGCAAGGATTCCTCTACCTTCAGTTACACTAACTCACCGATGGCATTCCAAGTAATAAAGCTGAATACCTTCTTTGCTGCAAAGGGCAGTTGACTCTCATTCTGAGGTAGCACAGTGATACAGCAATAAAGGGTCATTGGAATTTACTCTTTGATCCTATATAGCTATAGCCTTTAAAATGGCTAATTACCTAGCTAAAGCATGGAGTTGGAATTTAAGTATCCTTTCTCCTAAAACGGTTGGTCACCCAAGTAATGGGGGGGAGAGTATATTACTGCTATAGAACAACCTGGATAATGTGTCCGATAAAATGTGGCAGCCAAAAAAAGAGAACAAACACACAAATAAGAACTAGAGCCAGCACAACATAACTCAAAGTATCTTTGGTATCTCATCAGAAATCTATGTTAATATTCTCTTCTCCAGGCTTAGGTTGTAAATGTGTACTATTTAGTTTAGTTCTTATGCCACTCTTTCCTAATATGGGACAAGTCGGTAGTGTTTTTAATACATGTGACACACCTCTAATCTTCCAGAACACACAGTAAAACAACACTTTTTCTTAAGATGTGGAGGGAGCATGATGGATGTTTACACGTGTACCTGTGATCCCGTCTCTGCTCACCCCACTGTAATTACTACCATCAAATCTTCCAGAACACACAGTAAAACAACACTTTTTCTTAAGATGTGGAGGGAGCATGATAGATGTTTACACGTGTACCTGTGATCCCGTCTCTGCTCACCCCACTGTAATTACTACCATCAATATCAATGATGGAAATTTGGCAAAGGGAGATGAATAAACTCAAGACAGATATTTGCAGACACCAAAGTGTTGCAGGATCCCCTAGTAGATATGTAACTATATGGGCTGGCCCGGTGGCGCACTGCTACAGTGCGCCGCTTGGGAGTG
>NW_007727056.1:85670-103588 GCF_000696425.1 Galeopterus variegatus
GCGCCACTGAGGGTTGCGATCCGTTGCCGGACACGAAAAAAGACAAAAAAAAAAAGAAAAAAAAAAAAAAAAAAAAAAAAAGATATGTAACTATATTATTTGCTTTTTAGCATCTCTTTATTTTGATGACAAGGTAAAATAAGGGAGGAATTATAAAGGACATGTGGATTTAGCACACGTGCCATACTGAAGTGTTTTTTTTTTAAGTTTTCAAAATTTTCCCTTGGCTTTTAAAGCAGGAGTTATTAAATGGTGATTTTCCAGCAGGCTTTTCTGAGGTAGGTCAACCATGGATGGTAAGTAGTCTGAAGAATACAGAAGGGTAGCTAAAGCCTGTGTGGATGGAATAAGTTTGAAAGAAATTTCTGAAGTGAAAACAGAGCTCGTCACATATAATACTAGAGAAAAAAGGGACAAGGGACATCACTTAGGGTTTTTAGAATTTAATAAGTGGGAAACAGGCTAGTCTGGCTGGTAAAGAAGAGGACTTGGGGGAACGACGGCAGAGCAAGAGAAGGTTTGTTGCACACTGCTGGTAAAGAGTAGGCAGATAACAGCAAGAAATATGTATCCCTCAGGACCTTGGTGATCAGGAAGAAACATATTACAATAACACAGGGTTTAAAAGCAATCAGTAAGCTTGAAAGGTTTAAACTGCCTTTTGTTGTTTTTTTGGATAAAGAACAAATTTTGCCTCTTTCCTCAGGTCTCTGTTTGTACACAGGTATTATAATTGTATTAAGCATGTCAGGGAAATCCAAATCCCAACTAAATAATTTGTGAAATGGATCTTGAACTCTTTTTCTGCCTGTTTGAATTACTGATGAACAGGCTGGCCTGCCTGAGATCCAACGAAGTTAACAGTACCAGCAGGGGTTTTTCTTTCTGGAGAATAACTGCAGTCATCACAGGCAGATGCTGTACTTTTAAATGAACATGTCATTGTAGGCTAAATGTTAGTAGCTAAACACCATCATCAGAGAAACACACAAAGCTATAGTCCAGTTCACAAACACAGCCGGTGGTTAAGAAACCCTTAATGAAGGTAAGAAATTCGCTATTGGCTCCAAGTCATTCATTAAGACTTCCAATACATTTAGACTGGGATTGTTTAATACAGGAGAGAATAAAATAACTATTGGCCTCAGTTTCTCTCCCCAATCTAAGAATAAACATTTGTTAGAATACCTATTGGAAAAGGAAAAATCACACATAATGTTCTCGTGGGTTGATGTAGACTCTCTCAGGGTTGTTGTTTTGATGATGTTTGCCAGGGCTTTGGTCTTGGTAGCACATCTGATTGTAAAGGGGGTACATCTGCTGAATCCCATCTTCCCCCACTGGATTCTCATCTTCACAGTCAAATCTCCTGCTATTTGGTCCATTCTAAAAATTCAAACATTGCTTACATTAGCAGAGCAGCTGTTTGCATTTTTCTAGAGCGTTGGTAAAAACAGGCAAGAACAGAATTCATTATAGTCTATGTGCCTGATTCATTACCCCACAAGCTATTAAATGGCAAGGTAAAGTTCAGCAACTTATCATTTTCCAGTCATTTGTTGCTTTTAACACCTGAAAAAGAATAGTGGCAGCTCCCAAATACAAAATTGTGACTAATAGGAACTATGATCACTTTCAGGTTTTGAAATTTGGAGTCAGTATCAGTTAAAGTAAACTGGAGAACAAGGATGTGAACTTCAGAAGTCTCTTAAGCAAGGCTCAGACTCTCAATGAATATGTGAGATATACAGATAATTACATCAAACAAAAGAAATTTTAAGATTCAGCATGGGGAATTAGGGAAAGGACACAGCAAAATGAACTGGCATTGGACCATATGCCTGACAAAACTGCGAATATGTGAGATATACAGATAATTACATCAAACAAAAGAAATTTTAAGATTCAGCATAGGGAATTAGGGAAAGGACACAGCAAAATGAACTGGCATTGGACCATATGCCTGACAAAACTGAGAATAAGAAACACTGCCAAAAATATTCTCATCTTGACCTTTCTTTCTGGATTCACCTTGGGCCACAGCTGACACGTACTATAAAATGAATCCCCCATAATGCTCTGTGGTGTCTCTGACTACTATTGGTTTCATAAAACACGATTACTTCCAAGATTATTTAGATGTAATTCTCAGATTACGTCTAAGAGTAAGCAAGCTCAAGAACTTTACTAAATCATAGTACAGACACTCCAATAGGGGAGAAATGAATAAAATGAACTTTTATGAATATCAAATGATGTTCTGACAAGCATGTTAAGCCACCTGCTCTACCTGCGCTGATACCTACAACATGACTGTGACTGTGTTACTTACAGAGTGCTGAAGACTGCCAACCTCTCTTTCTTTGAACTGAGTCTGCAAAGGCAAGTGTTCCGTCTGGAAAAAGACACAAAAAAGACATGCACTTTAAAGCACCAGGAAAATGACAAAACATATACACCAATATCATGAAGACTCCTATTTTTAAAAGAGCCAATCCTGTCTTTTAAAATGTCTACCAACTAAGCAAAATGTTCCACATGAGGATTAGAACAACAAGTATATTTCTGGAGGGTATGTCTCTCTCTACTGGTTCCTGACTTCTTCTGGAAAGAAGAAAATATAGAGAACTTCTGCTGTAGAAGCTCTTGTAAACTTGTTTACATCTTACTTGAGGAAGAGCTCAGCTTGGAAGGTCTCCTGCTTCTCTCAGTGGAAGAGGCTGATATTTTGAACCAGGTGAAATTGGTTTGGGGGGTCTTTATCTACAGACGTACATATGGTCATCCTTCTCTCCCTGCTTCTACTCCCCCATCCCTACCCCCACCCTTATCCCACAAAGATTATAAAGGGGATTCATCATTTTCAAACCTCACCCTAAGAAGAATCTTTCCCTGCTTCCCTTTGGCTTAAAATCACATATTTACCCTTCAGCCCCACTTCAGATGGCACCTCTTTTGTGAAGCCTTGTGAGACACCCTCAGGCAGAGAGTGCCACTCTCTCTCCTATGTCCTCATAGCATTTACCATCACAGTTATTGTTCGCTTGCTTGTCTCCTTTACTAGACTGAGAGTGCTGGTTGGAGTAATTTACAACCATTATTTCATCTAATCCTTATAAATAATTCCACAAAACCTATATATTTATTTTACAGATGACTAAAACTGAGGCTCGGAGTGGTTAAATAAGGTGTCTCCAGTCACACAGCTGGTAGGTGATAGACTGTGATTCAAATTTGTTTTTTTCTAATTCCAGATCCCATATTCTTATTTCCCTGTTTCTAGCTCAGTGCCTGGAAAATAGATGTTCAATGAATACAATAAAAGAATGCCTGAATGTCCCGGTGTAAAGGCACCTCTCTCAACACACTTCGCTCATACTATCCCTTTCGTTGGGAAGGTTTGCCCCCTTAATGTCTGGCAATTAAAATACCACCCATCCATCATGGCTCACTAAAGCCAGCCTTTTTCTGCATGGATTTTCCACATTCCCTTTCAAAGTTCATCTCTTTACTCCAAGTTCTCCTATTGTTCTTGTTTATACCTCTATTGTAGCACACATCATGATCTGTCTTATGTCTCTAATGTCTGTATCTTTCGACTCCAATAACTAGTGAAATTTTTTTGGCCATTGCTAATGGTCTGTTTGTGTCCCTCCAAAATTCAAATGCTGAAACCTAATGCCCAATGTGCTAGTACTAGAAGGTGGGGGGCCTTTCGAAGGTGATTAGGTCATGAGGGTGGAGCCCTCTAAAAGGCGATTAGTGCCCTTGCAGGAAACTGAAGACAACAGAGTTGTCCCCTTCTGCCATGTGAGGTTACAGTGAGAAGATGGCCATCTTTCAGGAGGAAGGCCCTCACCAGACACTGAATCTGACTGTGCCTTGATCTTGGACTTCCCAGACTCCAGAACTGTTAGAAATAAATTTCTGTTGTTTAAAAGCTACCCAGTTTTTTTGTTACAGCAATATGAACAGACTAAGACAGCCATCCTCGTCTATCACCATACCCTATGGGTTACACAACAGGAAGATGTCAATAGTTAATTAATGAATTTACTGGAATCTAAACTATCATCAATTCTTGATTTCCTATATCAGTGTTATCTACATTATAAATTATGTAACAAATTTGTTCCCCCTGTTATATTCACCATAGTTCTAGTGTGCTTTCCACATGACCAGTTGACATTAATAGAACACACTTGTAAAATCCAAGACCGGGCCAACGTCACAGATGTGTGACCAGTCACACAGGACCCTTGGCGTTTAATGTTCAGTAGTAGCCACTTAAAATGCCTTATTTTACTGTGAATTTGTATTTTGTAAGGAGTCTATTATAGGGACAAAGGAGCATGCTTCAGGGACTTGTAGTATCAGCTCATGGGCATCCTGCCTCCTGTTGTTTGTTTCAACTGGTTCTTGGCCACCATTTCCCTATTCTAGTGCCCCAGGTCCCACCTGGCCTTCCCCTCCCCTGCCCTCCATCCAGCAACTGCTGCTGCTGTCTACCTAGGCAGGGGCTTTAGTGCTGGCTCAGGGAAGGCCAGGGTCAGGAGTGCATGCCCCGCCAACAGCATGGCACATCTGGCAGGTGCCTGGAGGCCACATCTCAATGAGAACAAGCCTTTCATCCAACCCCAATCTAGGTACCTAATATCCCCATCTTGACATTCTTAATTTTTGAACAAGAGGCCCTATATTTTCATTTTGCACTGAGCCTCAAAAATTATGTAGCTGGTTGTGGTTCAAGGAAAATAGCCTTGGAAAAAAATACCTTAAGTTAAAATTAGCATCCTCTTTTATTTCTTTGCTGTTTTAGATTATTCCTCTTCTATTAATACAGATGATTGAGAAATGACTCTATATCACTCACTGCTGTATCTAATTTGACAAGGAAGACACTTCTCCTTAGAGAGAGCAGGCGTGTATTTTCTAAACCAGTAAAGAGTTAATCCATTCTTTTTGAAGATCTCTAACAAACTCATTTCTCCTACTTCAAGTATCCCGTGTTACAATTATAAAATGTAAACATATTTGTGTTGATTTTTAGAAGAAGTCAGTAAAAGCCTTTATAACCCACTACCTCTTTTATCAGCAACAAGGAACCTCTGACAAAGACATGTCACCGTCGGCTGTTTTCTTCAGTAGTCCCACATGTCTAATGGTGTAGTTTAATTTCTAAGTCTGACACTTCTGTAGAAAGGAAAAGCAACTTGAGTGATGTTCTAAGCAGCCTCAGCTTCTGGAAGGAATATACAGTATCTACTAAATAGAGGGCAACCAAAGATTTCTAGTGGTCTTTTCTGTTCCTTAGTCCAATCATGCAGAAAAGTGAAAAGAAATTAGAAAAGAAATATTGCACACAACAGCCTCTGATAGCAATAACAAAAAGGTGCCCATGAACATGGCCGTTGCTTGCTCCTCTCCACTGGTGGCAATGTGGGGAAAGCAGGGGTACAGCCAACATGGAAAGAGCACGTTCTTAGGAACACCGTGATCATGACCTCAAGAGTTCAGGGAAGATTTGGCTGGAAGATGTGCTGTTCTATGTTAATGCTTATAAAATTCCAAATGGTAAATTTAGCATGACCAGAAAATAAATTATCATTCACAATTTCCTGAAAACTCTGGGTAAGAAATGCATTTGGTCATCTTCAACACAACATAGTAACAACGTTTAAGTCCCTGGAAGCTAATGATGCAACATCATGAGTAATGATATAACCAGTATTAAATTTATAGTATTAGGGAACTGCAGAGGCAAAAAAATGTCAATTTTGTTTCAGTACAAATGGATTTCAAAGAGCCATGGCTTTACAGGTAATAATAACATTGCTAATATTTTTCTCAAGGTAGGAGATAAAAAATGAGCCAGAAGTGGTACATTTGACAATAAAGCACATGAAGAGAGAGTTCCTAGACCTGAACAAGAAAAAATGATGCCTGGATAGTACAAACAACCTTCCTGTGCAATGACTAGAGAGTAGGTGAGTGACTAAGTTTCTCTTCTCTATCCCATATTCTAACTCTTCATCATTTAGTTGCTATACCTCACATAAGCCTATGACTTTTGTAATACAATAGTTTTGTAATACAATAGTTAATCAAATAGTTTATATAGATAAGGATGCCACACACTCTAGGGAAGCCCTGCATTAGGGGCCAGGGGTGATGGAAAGCATTATGCATCTGTTTCTGCATTGTGTGGCCGTCCAACCTCTGAGAAGCTTTTGTATCAATGGCTCAATACATAAGAAACTTGATTTAATCTAACCGCAAATGAGTATGCATTCTCTTTCTCTTTTTTCATAATCCACTGAAAATGTTACATATACTGATTTTTCTTTTTAATTAATAAACTTTATTTTTTAGTGCAGCTTCAGGTTCATAGAAAAGTAGAGTAGAAAGTAAAAAGAGTTCCCATATACCACCCTCCACATAACTATCCCATTATTCAACATCATGGACCACAGTGGTACATTTGTTACAACTGATGAACCTTCACACACATCAGCACAAAAGTCCATAGTTCACATTAGAGTTCACTCTTGCAGTTGTACCTTATACGGGTTTTAACAAATGTATAATGACGTGGATCCATCGTCGTAGTATCATACAGTTTTACTGCTCTTAAAGATCCCCTGTGTAATCCACTTATTCATCCCTCCCTACCCACTCAACCCCTGGCAACCAATGATCTTCTTACTGCCACCATAGTTTTGCCTTTTCCAGAATGTCATATAGTTGGAATCATTCAGTATGCAGCCTTTCAGATGGGCTTCTTTCACTTAGTAATATGCTTTTAAGTTTCTTTCATGTCTTTTCATGGCTTGACAGCTCATTTCTTTTTAGTGGTGAATAATATTCCACTGTATGGATGTACCACAGTCTGTTTATTCATTCACCTATTGAAGGACATCCTGGTTGCTTCCAAGTTTTGGCAATCATGAATAGGGCTGCTATAAACATCTGTGTGCAGGTTGTGTTTGGACCAGCAAAGAGCATGATTGTTGGATCTTATGGTAAGAGTATGCTTACTTTTGTAAGAAACTGCCAGTCTTCCAAAGTGCCTATACCATTTTGCATTCCTACCAGAAATGAATGAAAATTCCACATTCTCCCCAGTATTTGGTGTTTAAAAAAAAAAAAAATTAATGACCACAGTATATGAGAGTGTCTAACATAATGCCTTACATATGTTTGGCACTTAATATATACATACTGAATAAAACTATAATACCTTAACTGATGAATACATAGCACATATTTCTCTATTATTCTTGTATCTTTTCCTAGAAAGCCTTGGGCCTAAGTCTATAATATATATTTTGATTTCTCTGCTGCTGTAGATTGGATGCCCTCTCAACCTCAATTGAGGGCTTAATCCCCACTATAACTGTTGAGGGTGGGAAATCCTATTACAGTAATTGAAAAGTGGGGCCTTGAAGAGGTGATTAGATTGTAAGACAATGTCATAGATTAAAAATGGATTAAAAATGGTGGTCATGGGCGTGGTTCTGAGGGCTTTAAAAGGAGAGTGCATGAGAAGCTATCTCTCTCTGCTTGGCCATTTTCTCCCATGTGAGACTCCTACATTGCTGTAAAGCCACCACCGAAGTAAACTCTCACCATATGTTCTCTGGACTTTGGACACCCCAGCCTCCAAAACTGTAAGCAGTACATGTTATTTTCATTATAAATTACCTAGTTCCATTTATTTTGTTGTAAGCAACAGAAATAAACTAACACACCTGCTTACATATACTATGTTGCAGCAATTTCTATTGAACTGTAATCCGTATTCACTTTTCTGATTTACGAAAGTCATACAGACTTTCATTCCTGGGTTCCAAGGTGCTAAAAACACTAGTTTTTCAGGCTTTATTATTTGTTATGCTAGTAAACATTTTACTCTCTCTGACCCAACAAATAAACCAGAGCCTTCCCTCTTTAATATTACATTTAGTAATATATTACATAGTATTACATTTTACCCTGTTCCCATATAGATATTTTAAAATCCCATAAGCAGAGCTTTCAGAATTGTTAAGGTTTATTCTTAGTGATGACAGAACTAAGATCTCAAGCTGCTGTTGTCACAAGGCCTACAATCACTCTCGACAATCTGCTTGCTTTGGCAGTGGAAAACTTCAAACTAGAGTTCCATTTGCAACTGTTTTCAGAATTGTTAAGGTTTATTCTTAGTGATGACAGAACTAAGATCTCAAGCTGCTGTTGTCACAAGGCCTACAATCATTCTCGACAATCTGCTTGCTTTGGCAGTGGAAAACTTCAAACTAGAGTTCCATTTGCAACTGTTGTCCCTGCTGCCAAATTTAAGTCCCTTTGATTTTCTATCTTCTTTCTTAATTTCAACCCCCCAAAGCTCTGTACTTCCCTTCTCAGAACCATAATTCCCTTTTACCTCAATTCTTTCACTGTGATTTATAAACCCTAAATATTGTTCTTTTTTAAAACACACTCTCCCACCTTCTCAAACTTTTGCCTAACATGTTCCCTCCAACTGCTAGGCCTAACTGACATCTGCCTTTTTCAGGATTTTCTGAAGCCTCGGGAAAGCAGAACTCCTTCTAACCACCGTATGTCATGGTCACAATAGTCTTCCGATTGAGGACTTTGGCACCTGAATTACCATCTTCTTCATTCTGCTTGCGCTATCTTGAGGGACCTAGGTGTTCGCAAAGATGACTTATACTATTGCTTCCACTCATCACCATTTTCTTTCCACTTCTGCAAATTATTCCCACACCTACAAGAACTTCTACTTCTACAGCTCTCCTATTTTTCTTGCCATTGATTCCTTCCTCCTGACGTACATATTCAAGCTTCTCCTAGCTTAAAGGAGAGATGAAAAGACAATATCTTTTAAAATTTCAACTTTCTAAATTCTCAAAGGTCCTTAACTTACCTCTCAAAATCTCAGCTTAACAAGATACCACAAGCTCATTACCTTCCTGCTGAAGGATCATCCATTTTCCTTCAGTTCCTAAGGCTGTAAGCGAAGATATACTAAGCACCCTACAACCTCACACCTAGTGTGTAACTGGTCTGTCCTCCACAGGCACCTTCTCAATTCAAGCATTTGTTAAGATTCCCTGTTACATCCTTAGATAACTTTCCACTGCCATTTACAGCATACCAGACATAACTAAATATTTTAATGTGCACTCACTACTTTTTAGGGAAAGAGTACAGATTATATAAAGAATGCATGAATAATGAATATACTACTTAATTATTTTGATTCTATCTGAAATCTTATCTGGTCTCTTAGAAAAGTGAAACAAATTACTATACACTGTCCTCTTAGACCTAACAAGAAACTCTGAACCTTGGATAATACATTTTATATTACTCTTTCCTTTTTAGTTCACTTCTATTTCTGCTTGTTATTCTCCCAATTCCACTGTTGACCAGGGAAATCGTGTTTCTTTTTATCTCTATTTCATCAGGGTTTCAGGTTAATACTCAGGATTCATTTTGAAATTAATTTCCATTGGAGTCTAAACAGAGAGGCTTCTGGAATTACTGGGGTTAAAAAACAAACCAAACAAACCTCAATTATTTTCTCTGAGCTGAGTCCTTGCTCTGTGACCTGCATTCTTCTTCCTCTAGTCTATTCTCTACACGATGCTCTGCATCTGATGGCATTCTGTCTTTCTTCTGATTACATCTCCACAGGCATTTTAGACATAAGTTTCATTCTATCGACATATCTTGCCCAAATGCCCCTTACTTATTATACTGACAAGTGATACATTTTTACTTCTGCTTCTAGTCATGATGGAGAACTAACATCAAACTAGCCCTCCTGTCATAAACTACTAGAAAACTGGATGAAACATATGAAACAATAGTTTTCAGACACTGGCCAACTGTGTTGCATAGGGCTGGGATCCCAGAAAATGGGAAGACACACACATGTGTGCATACATGCACATACACGCACATACATATGTAAGGTAATATTCTGAATTCTGATAGTCCTGACTTTTCCACTGGTATGAGGAGAGGAAAATTCAAGAAGAGCATTTGGTTTTGCTGAGCTGAGGAGTCAGAGTTTAGCATCCAGGTAAGTTAAGGTAGCTGGAATCTGTGAGACAGCATACTGAAGAGGAGGGAGACACACATGGAAAAAGCTCCAGAAACATGCATAGGGATTTCTTTGGCTTAATACTAGGCTGGGCATGCACAGAGTAGACAAAGAACAACTAATGGAGAAAGAAAAATTACTAGGGAGCTATTATCTTTGTAACGACCAGAGTTTGGTTAGAGTTGGGTAACACTTAAGTTCCACCTAGCCAAAGTACCAAATCCTCACTAAACATGTGGGACATTTAGTAGAGATCCAGAGTCATGCCTTAGCAGTAAGGCTAAAGTAGCTTTAGAGGACAGGATATTTTAGAACCACCCTAACAAACCTTAACAACAAGCTTCTGAAAGGTTAAGTTGATCTTAAAGTAAATTAACTGATAGCCAGAAAATAACTTAATTCTTATTAAGGAATGACAGCAAATTTAAGTGATTGACAACATTCACCACGTCCAGCATCCAATTAAAATTTCCTGACTATGAAAAAAATGCAGGAAAAAAATAAGTCAATAGAAACTAACCAGAAATGACAGATTTAGTGGAATTAGCAGACAAGAACTTTAAAATAACTTATAAATATTTTTAAGGCTATAAAGGAAAACATGAACATAATATGAGAATTGACAACTATGAAAAACCACTAAAGAAAACTCCTAGAGCTGAAAAAAATGTAATATCTGAAATGAAAAAATGTAACTGGATAGCCTTAACAGCAGAGTAGACAATGCAGAGATGAAAAATATAAAGTATAGTTCAAAGAAGCTCAATAAATTTTGAGAAAGGTAAATATAAAGAAAAGCACTCCACATTTCAAAATAATTTCTAAAGTCCAACAAAAGAGAAAATCAAAGATGTAGCCAGAGGAAAAAACAAGATACGATACATACAGAGAAATAAAGATAAGAATGATCATGACTCTCATTAGAAAAAAGTAAAGGACAGAAGACAATATAACTACAACTTTGAAGTGCTAAATGAAAAAAAAGACAAACTAGAATTCTATAACCCCCCAAAATATTCAAAAATGAAGGTGAAATAAATTTTTGGACAAACAAGAGCTAGGAGATTTTTCTGTCAGTAGGTCTGTACCATAAGAAATGTTATAGGAAAGTTCTTTAGGTTGAAGAAAACTTGACTCCAAACATAACTTTATCAATTTTTTAAAAAAGATACATTATACTTTAAAACAAAAATAATAAAAATGTGTTGTCAGGTGTATAACATATGGAGAAATAAACTGTATAAGAATATAATAAGGAAGGAAGGGAGGAAAATGAAGTATATATTTAAGTTTGTACACTGTATATGAAGTAGCACAATGTTATATTAAAGTAGACGTGGGGCAGGCCCGGTGGTGCACTGGAGAGTGCGCTGCTCCGGAGTGCAGCGGCGCTCCCACCGAGGGTTTGGATCCCATGTGGAGACCGGTTCCCGCTCACTCGCACTGGAGAGTGCGCTGCTCCGGAGTGCAGCGGCTCTCCCACCGAGGGTTTGGATCCCATGTGGAGACCGGTTCCCGCTCACTGGCTGAGCGCGGTGTGGGCGCAACCCCAAGGGTTGCGATCCCGTTGCTGGTCAGTAAAAAAGACAAAAAGGAAGGAAAAAAAAAAAAAAGTAGACATGATAAGTTAAAAATGCATATGCTAAACTCTAGACAAATTACTAAAACAGTAAAAACAAAGAGTTATAGCTAATAATTCTATAGAGAAAATAAAACAATACTGAATTACTCAGCTAATTTAAAAGAAGACAGAAAAAGCGGAGAAAAGGAAGAACCAAGGAGACAAAGAGAAAACAAATAATAAGACTGTGAACTTAAGCCCGGACATATTAATATATAAATTAACTAAGAATGAACTAAATACAGCAACTAAATATAGCAATATAAAGGCAAGTACTTTCCAACTGGGTAAAAAAGCAATACTTAACCACTTCTTATGTATGTGAAATACATTTTAAATATAAAGATATAGATAGGTTAAAAGCAAATGAATGGAAAAACACATTCCATAAAACACAAATCATTAAAAAAAAAGTATAAAAACTGGAGGGGCTACAGTAACATCAGACAAAATGACTTCAGGACAATGAAAATTACCAGAGATAAAGGAGGATTTTTCATAAATGATAAAATGATCAGTTTATCAAGAAGACATAACAATCCTAAACGTGTATGTACCCAATAAGAGAGCTACAAAAATACATGAATAACTGAGAGAAGTGAAAGAAGAAATAGATACATTCACAAATATAGTTAGAAATAACCCTCCCCCTAAGTAAATAATAGAAACGTATAAGGGAAATCAGTATGTATTTAGAAGACTTGAATAACACATTCAACCAACTTGACCTAATTGACATTTATAGAATACTACATCTAGTAACAGCAGAATATACATTTGCTCTGGTGCACATGGAACATTCAGTAAGAGAGACCATATGCTGGGTCATAGAAGAAGTCTCGATATATTTAAAAGGATTGAAATCCTACAGTTATATTTTCTACCCATAAAAGAACTGAGCAATCAATAACAAAAACATTTGAAAAATTTCAAAATATTTATAAACAACATACTTCTAAATAACTCACTGACCAAAGAAAAATAACAAGGGAAGCTAGAAAATACTTCAGTTGAACGATAATGAACATACCAAACGTTGTGGGATTCCAAACAAAGAAGTGCTTAAAGAAAAATTTATACTTTAAATACTTGTATTAAAAAAGAAGAAAGTTCTCAAATTAATGATTTAAGCTGTTCTCTATGAGACTGAAAAAGGAAGAGCAAATTAAATCCACAGGAAGTAGAAAGAAATAATGGAGTGAAAAATCAATAAACAATGGATAAATGTTGGAGAGAATTAATAAAACCTAAAACTGGTTCTTTGAAAAGATTAATAAAATTGGAAAACACCTAGCAAGAAAAACAGAGAAAACACAAAACCAATATCAAAAAGAATAAGGTGGCATTACTACTGATACCACATAAATGAAAAGGATTAAAAAAGGTGCTAAGAATAATTTGATGCCAATTAATTTTGACAATCTAGATGAAATGGACAAATGTCTTAAGATACAATTAAAATTCTTTCTACAAAGAAACTCCTGGCCCAGATGGAATCACTAGTAAATTCTATCAAACATTTAAAGAAGGACTAGTACTACTCTTAAATTCAGCAAATGGGAAAGAAAACACTCTTTATCTCCTGTTATGAGATTAGCATCATCTGGATACCAAAACCAGACAAAGATATTATAAAAAAAGAAAACCAAAGGTTTTTATTCACAATATCCCAAAACTGTAAGCCAAAATGGCCCTCAACAATTGAATGAATAAAAGAAAATATGGTATAAGCATAAATGGGAAACTATCCAGCAATAAAAGAAAATTTACTCACATAATAACATGGATGAATCTCAAAAACATCATGCTGAGCAAAAGAAATTGGACACAAATGTGCACACTGTGATTCCATTCATGTGAAATTCTTTTAAAAAGCCATCACTAATATATTGCAATAGAAGTCACATTAGTGGTTGCCTGAGGTAGGAGGTGTGTATGGAGGTGGGAGTGGTGGTTAACAGTGGTGAAGGGTGTATATAAGAAATCTTTCAGGTGATGGAAATGTTCTGCTAAAGTATCCAATTGCTTAATTGTGTTCTAATGACTGAGTTTCTAATCGATAGAGATGATTATTCTCAACTAAAGGAGTAATACATAAAGAACTGGCTACCTTACATAACTCACAAAGTATGGATTCTTCAAGGCATATAGAATATAACATTCCTATCTATTAAGTACCTCTCTGAAAAAATTCATGAAACATCATTAAAACTATGAACCAAAGTTCAATTTCCCTTTCAATTTTTTTAATAGTTGTGATGCTGACCATGCTGCAGGGGCAACTATAATGATTATGTTACAATCAAGCAAAATTTACAACAACATTAATTAGGCACTTGTTTAATGAGACACATAATTGTTACTGTTCTCCATGATAATTACGTGTATGGGTAAGCTATTCACATGAGTGTCTCTTATTATTACAATAGACGCCTAGCATTCACAGATTTAACATTGCTGATTTCAAGCATTCATGAGTGGGTTTAAAAGGTTTATGACAGGTAATAATTTGAATTCTGTTGAGACACAAATTGGAATCAAGACCTGGGAAGTTTTTGTGATAGGGCTAATCATTTAGCTAGTTAATGAGCTTAGGGACCACTCAATAACCATCTCTCAATGTGTCTTTTATTCCCAACTCTTGTATAAGAGTTATAAAAGACAGGAATATTTAGGAATGCAGCATTTCTCAAAAGTCTATAAAGTGTCCTCTATGAATGTTAAGGAGGTTGCAATATTACTAATCAGCCTGTTTTCTTTTGAATTTGAAACTTTTTTCTTGTTAGTTTTTAGTTAGTTCTTAGTTCTCTGGTATCTTCAATCATGAACAATGCAGATTGCCATCACACATTATAAAAGTGTAAAGTCTGTCTGGATCTTATTCCTCAAGACTTGAGATTTGTTTATAGTCCTTCTTTCCCAATGTCTGACAGACTAAGGTCCCCATCTATGTTCTGTTTGTGCATTCCATCCCATAAACCCTTTCGTATTAATCCCCTAAGAGGGTGACAGGGAGGTTTCTCCTAACCTTACATGGTGCAACCACAGAATAGTTGCTCAATAAACCCTTGCTGAGGTACTATCAATGCACAGGATTTGTTCTGACCCTTACTTTTAGTCAGAAGTCCCCCAGAGATTACTTGGATGCTAGATTATGTTGGAAAGCCTGTGCCAGTTTGACTGGAAACCTTCAGGTCTGAATTACTACCTGCAAACAACACCACCTGCAGAGATAGGTCTGAAATGGTTCATGAGAAAGAAGTATAGATTCTAGATCCTTGGTACTCATGAGTCTTGTAAAGAAAGACTAAAGGAGAGGGTCTAGCATAAAAGAAAGTAAGAGCAAAAGGGATACAGAAGTTGGCTCAATAAGGCCAACATGGTTAAAACAGGCATCATTAAGCTCAATTGTAACTTGTTACAATTGTAACTTGTAAGGACTGACAAAAGATTCTTCCCCTACTCCTTGCCCCTTCCATTAGATAACATTCCTTTTTTATCTTTTTATTATATAATTTCACACTAAAGACTTTAACTGATAATGCCCCAGAGATTTAACATATCAATATGACTGCATTTTCCTGAAAGCCTAACTACAGCCAAGGTTTACTATAAGACAGCTATCGCCCAAGATTCTTTGGATGTACTTATATTCTCACCCTATGACCTTAAGGTGATATTATCATTGTCACAATATTACAGAGAAAGAAGCTAAGGCTTAGAGTGATCAAGCGATGCTTCCAAGTTCATAGAGCTAAGATTCAAATTCATGGTTATGTAATAACAAAATCTGCATCTTAAACCATCACATAAATCTGGATATCTTGAGCACACCTAGTCTTTTCCTAATTTGACTGCAGAAGGGGACTAAAAGGTAGGAAGACAACGAGCATGTGAAAGGGGAGATGGCATAAAACTGAGGGGAAAGACTGGCTCTGCTCAGTACTGGCCAGCTCTGTCACCTGCTCTGGCTTATCTTCATCTGCACTGGCGAAATAGAAGCTATGGCCTAAGTTACTTCACCACCTGCCTGGGCTCCAGTCTCAAAGGAAAACAAAGGCAAGACTTTTCTTGGGCAGTTATGAGACTCTGAGAATTTCTTATCTGCCCCAGCCCAAGGCTGAATACATAGTGGTCATTTGCTGGAGGATAATGCTTTAAAAAATTAATTTAGAGGGAATTTTCTCTCTCTTTTAGATTGTTTATACTTTGCAGTGGTATAGTCAGTACCTTGAAAATGCAATGTTCAGTCCCGTAATTTATAATATTAAAGACTGCAATGAGGCAATTAAAGAAGAAATGACTACAGAAAGTAAGTCTTTAGGTCAAACTTTTCAAATGTAGGCTTAAATCACGAGGTTTATTTATGAGACAGAAGAACATTAGATAGTTTATGCCACAAAGTAGCATTAGATTTTTTTCAAGTCACCACAGAATTATGACAGCTTAATTGTTGTTGGAAATGTTGTCTTATCCAAAAGGAAGGCAGTGTTCCTTTTCATCATTGGTAAATAAATTTCATTATTTCTACTAAGTATACATTCTAGATCTTAATTTTTCAAAGTGAAATTTGATATGACACATTTTAATGAAATTTCTTATTTTGGTTTATGGTCTCACTTAATCCTTACATTAAAATATACAAAGAAACGATACTTCACCTAAATTTTAATATGTATGCAGAGCAAAGTATCTCATTAAAGCAGACAGATGATAAAGGAAGTGGAAAGTTATTTGCAGGCAAACTAGATACTTGCATACAGTTCTTAGATGTTCCCAATCATAAATCCTATCCCAATTCCAGGGCACAAATCAAATCATTATGCATTCATATCCACTATATTCCATAACTAATAAATACCTGCACATTTTAACATCAGAATGCTATCCTGTCGTTGTCACAATGGATATCTCTGTTCTTCAGCCTTTGCTATAATTACTTATATCACTTTATCTCCAAATTTTCCCACAAGGTTAACCTTCAGTTCAGAGGTTTACCTGTTAATATAATCTCATGCACACACCCAAACACCCTCAAAGATGTTAATTGCCTTTTCTGTATCAGGCACAGCACTGTACCCCAAGACACTAAGTGCAAAAATATTATCCACCATACCACCAGAAACTCTCTGTGAGAAGATGTATTCTCAGAAAAAAACATGCCAAAAATTCACTCCACTACTAGCTTAGATGCTGCAGTCGTCAAAATTTTACATACTAACATGAAAAATATCAAATTCCTCTCTAGAGATCATTAATATGGGCCTTCTGAAATCTATTTAATCCAGCATCTAAGTTCCTTCTTGCTGTCTTGATTTGAGCATCACATATTGCACACAGGTACTGATATTCAACTGTGTACCCCACAGATATGTACAATTATATTAGAATAAAAAGAAAAGTTCCTTCTTGCTTTCAACTTCCAGATCTACATTTATAATAAATAATCAATTAGAGAAAAATTAGATATTTGTTTAAAAAGCTGAGGGTATATTAGATAAATACGGGCTTCCTTAAAAATACCACCCAATTTCATATATTAACATAGTTCTGCTCTTTAGAAACTTTTTGTGTCTTTTGGCAAAAACTTAAGTAATTTCAAAGGAAATTGCTGACTCAACTCACGGCACTGGAAAAAGATACTCTTAAGAATTTCTACGTGGTTAATAATTTATGTCATTAAAAATTTATGTCTTAGAAAAATAAATAAAAGGGCCGGCCCGGTGGCGCACTGCTACAGTGCGCCGCTTGGAAAGCGCGGCGGCGCTCCCGCATTTTTGTGTCTTTTGGCAAAAACTTAAGTAATTTCAAAGGAAATTGCTGACTCAACTCACGGCACTGGAAAAAGATACTCTTAAGAATTTCTATGTGGTTAATAATTTATGTCATTAAAAATTTATGTCTTAGAAAAATAAATAAAAGGGCCGGCCCGGTGGCGCACTGCTACAGTGCGCCGCTTGGGAAGCGCGGCGGCGCTCCCGCTGAGGGTTCGGATCCCACGTGCAGACCGGCGGCTCACTGGCTGAGCGAGGAGCGGGGGCAGCACCGAGGGTTGCGATCCCGTTGCCGGTCCCGGTCCGGTACGGGCGCAACACTGAGGGTTGCGATCCGTTGCCGGACATGAAAAAAGACAAAAAGACAAAAAATAAATAAATAAATAAATAAATAAATAAATAAATAAAT
>NW_007727056.1:104424-107416 GCF_000696425.1 Galeopterus variegatus
AAAAAAAAAAAAAAAGGGGCCGGCCGGTGGCGCACTGCTACAGTGCGCCGCTTGGGAAGCGCGGCGGCGCTCCCGCTGAGGGTTCGGATCCCACGTGCAGACCGGCGGCTCACTGGCTGAGCGAGGAGCGGGGGCAGCACCGAGGGTTGCGATCCCGTTGCCGGTCCCGGTCCGGTACGGGCGCGACACTGAGGGTTGCGATCCGTTGCCGGTCATGAAAAAAGACAAAAAGACAAAAAATAAATAAATAAATAAATAAATAAATAAAAATAAAAAACTAGAAAGGACCTTCTAAAATCTTCAATACTGAACATATTTTAGATCCTGAAACAACAGGCAATATGCTAAATGTAAAATAACACTTCCCTTATGTGCCTGCCTATTGAAAGGTGAGAATACAGGAATAATTTCCTTTACCAATAATCTACTTTTCCTACTGAGGTAAGAAAATAAAATATGGAAAGGTCTCTGTTTGCATAATGATTCCTATTCATAAACCAGGTTATCCCTTGCACATATTTAGTTTATAATTACATGTATTTTTCTTGTGAGCTTAAATTTAAATGAATGGTATTTTTCAACATTTTCCTGGAAGGAAAAAAGAAATACACAGTTTCTCTTTCTGGAGAAAGATAACCTAATAATGATAAAGAAGGTAAGACAGAGAAACCACTTACTATGGAAAGTTAATATTAAATTTCAGGGACACCAATTTTGTAAATACAAAACCTGAAGAAGGAAGTTTGTTTGAATTAGAGAAGTAACCGTAATCCCAGTTTGGCTTTTCCCTGCACAGAAGCAGTGAAGTCTTGAGTGACTTGCACAAAGGCACCTTGACCTGTTATGCTCATAAGTTAAGCATAACACAATGCATCAGTGACTTGGATGAAGGTTTACAGCACCAGGGATTTCAGAAGGAAAGTGAAGCAGATAATACAAAAGGTGAGAAATCTTTTCAGTGGATGTATGTTGCTTAGCTAATAAAATGAGTCAAGGATTTTTCTGATGACTTCAGCTCACCTTACAGTGTCATTATTTAATTGTTACATAGTAATACAGTCTTATTAGATGCTACTCTATGAGGCAAGAAACAATGCTTACTAAAGGTAAACAAAAGTTAAAAGCATTTTCTCTCCATGCAAACATGCTTTACACAGCCAAACAGAGTTTNTATTTAATTGTTACATAGTAATACAGTCTTATTAGATGCTACTCTATGAGGCAAGAAACAATGCTTACTAAAGGTAAACAAAAGTTAAAAGCATTTTCTCTCCATGCAAACATGCTTTACACAGCCAAACAGAGTTTGAGTATTTTCTGTTAGCCCTTAAAACAGGCTAACAACTACCAAAAACAGGTCATCTACTTAGTCTGGGATTAGTAAATGCCATTGAAAGATGATATTCCTTGATAATGAAAGGAGTCAGTCACTCTGTTATGACATAAGCATTTGCACTATCTAAAACAAAGAACTAAATGTGGACTTTTGAAGAACTAGTAGAGGAAGTAAATAAGATTTTAAAAATATCAACTGAAAATATGTTTAAATTAATTAAATATTCATTTAGTATTTTAGGTAACCTAAGTTACCTGGGCCCTGCACAACATGAAAGGCCCTAAGGATGTAGGTGACCCTGTCTGGAATTGGTCATACTTAGGAAGGCCTCCTTGAGGCCTTCAGAAGGTGTTGCTGAAGCAGAAGCAGACCTTCCCTCAGTCCCATGCAGTTAGTTCACACACAGTGTTAATGAGAAGTATCATCGTGTTTGGGATATCTGGCTTGAGATCTGATCGGAATTTTGGTTCTGCTGTCTATAAGAACTGAGTTCACAGAGGTGAATGGACTGGAAATTAATAGAGTTAGTCCTCTGAAATAATATCATTAGCAATATTTTACTAATAGGGATGTAAATGAACTTTAAGGGCCCAGGCCTCCAGGATTTATCATCTTGTTTCATGTCACTCTTCTTTCAAATAGTTAAACATTAAAGCAAGACAGTGTGAATTCAGGTGGGAAGTCTGTCTTATGTTTTTTCTTTTTCTTATCTTCCACAGTACATAGTACACTGTAGGCATGTAACCACCTGCTGATCTGATATTGATTATATGACCAAATCACTGCAGGTCCACAATCTCTCATTTGAAATTCATAGGACCAGATGTGTTTTGGAATTCAGAATTTTTTTTGATTTTAGAAAAGTGATAGGTACATATTCCATAAATCATCTCCAGCAGAATCAGGTACAGAATCCCATAATCAAGCATATAAATATTTCTGCAGTGGAAAACATGAATATTCCTATTACATGAGGAAAATAATGACCATAAATAACAGTGAGAATCAGTAGTTCAGGTCGGATTTTGATGCGAAATTGGCTGGAAAAAAACTTTAGGTGCCTATAGCTTTTTGAAATTGCAGATACCAGACTAGAGACCTATAATACAGACCATAGTAATGGCAAGAGTTCAGGGGCTAGAGCAATCAGCCTGAGCTATGAAGAGGTGAAGGTTAGCCATTATTAGTAAGAACCCAGATTTCATTGGTGGGAAGGGAGGACTCAATTGATCATACTGGGAGTACTGAGCTAGGTATGGTGGGGTCAGATTATATAGGGCAACATTGAGGGTGCCAAGCCTCCAGAGCTACCCAGATCCTAGATGGGGGTAACACAGTGACAGCAAGACCTGAGAAATATTGATCTGGTCGGTGGTGATGGGAATGGCTAGGTTCTCAAGCCTGGGAGAATCCAGGATTTTATTATCAATAAGAGAGGTCAGAAAAGGGGAAGTGAGAAAAAGCAGAAAACACCAGTAGATCTAAATTAAGTATGCAGAAACTGCAGGCATGTACAAAAAAAAAAAAACAGAAGAAGAAATAAGAATATAGGCCATATACTTTATTGAAGGTTTGTGGGACAAGAAGGTATAATTGTCTATGATAAAGATAGCAGTGTGGATAATAGAAGAGATTATTACTATAGGTTGAGTTTCG